>NC_135801.1:89020959-89265880 GCF_964213995.1 Mustelus asterias
TTGGAGGCCAGGAAGTAAGACACAAAGTGGATTGGGGGTGGGGGCGCACAGGGCAGGGCACCTCTCAAAAGATGCAACTTCCTTTCTTCCTGCTTTTCAAGCAGTTCATGAGTTGTAGCACCTGCAAGGCCACATGCTTGCATTTGATGGTGCATTGCACAATTAGAAAGCCCATTATCCTGTTCACTCTGCACAGAGAGAAGACAATGAGCTTCCCTCTTCTGGCACACAGGGCTCCTGCGACCTCTCCTATACAGTGATGGACAGTGAACAGTAACATGGTGGCAACATCACGTGCTCCAGACTGGAAGGATCCATTGGCATAGAAATTGAGGGCCACAGTGACCTTGGCAACCAAGCATCATCTTCATCCTGCTCTGAGGCTGCAGGTTGGGGCTGAGTAGTCGACACAGTTCTGTTATCACTCTCTGGTGAAATGCAGCTACTGATCGCACTGCTACTGGCTGAGGTATACGTAGGAGAAATAGCCTATGAGCACCATACGTAGGTCTGGCTCCTGCTGAGACCCTCCTCTGTCTCCCTCTGAGAAAAGCTTATCTTTGTTGCCTTTGCTCCTGTCACTGTGATTCTGCAGCTCAAGGAGAACGGCGACTAGAGACCCAATGATTGGGAGCAAGTGGTGAACTCAGAGGCCTTTCTAATCCACACCACTTCTTGCAAAGCATCACTTCCTTCTGACTCTAATTACCTTTTATCAGTTCCTCCAGCAAGACAGTAATTTCACTAACCCTGAAGCAACAGGTAGATTGTCAAAAGCACCTCGGATGCAAGTTGAATGATAATGCCTTTAAATAGTGCTGTTGGGATTCCCTTACACTGCTGAATGTATGTCATTGGTTAAAAGTTTTATTCATACCTATGAAGGAGCTCTCTCTATCCTATACATGGAGATAGGAGTCACATTAATCAAAGCATCATTGAGGATTCTCCTGAAATACATAAAAGCTGCGAGAGTGAAAGTTTTCACATACAATAATAAAACATTAAATTCTGCACTGGTGATCACTAGGGAATACATTGATGAAAAACAGGAAGTTTATTTATGTTTACTTTAGTTGGTGTTTGTTGTTGGAATTCAACACACAATGTTCAACGATAAATTGCAAGTTCTGAATATGAATTACTTAAAATCTGCTATCGTAACTTTAATCATTGTGATTTATCCCAGGAATCAGGGGCAAAATAGGACAAGGAGGAGACCTGGGCAATAAAGGCGATAGAGGACCAATTGGTAAAGCAGGACTCAGAGGACAGAATGGCCTAAAAGGAAAAACGGGACCAATAGGAACTCCTGGACCTAAAGGAAGCAAAGGACAAAAAGGAGACCCCGGAACATCAGGTGTTTGTAAATGTGGGAGTTTAGTGCTTAAATCTGCCTTTTCTGTTGGCATAACTACCAGTTACCCAGCAGAGAAAACACCCATTATATTTAATAAAATCCTATTTAATGAGGGTGGCCATTACATCTCTACCTCTGGAAAGTTTATATGTGCTATTCCAGGGATTTATTACTTCTCTTATGACATTACACTGGCGAATAAACATGTTGCAATTGCGCTAGTGCACAATGGTGACTATCGTATAAAAACCTTTGATGCCAATACAGGAAACCATGATGTATCTTCAGGATCTACAGTCATGTACCTGCAGCCAGAAGATGAAGTGTGGCTGGAGATCTTTGATAATGAACAAAATGGTCTGTTTTCAGATCCGAACTGGACTGACAGCTTATTTTCTGGGTTTTTACTTTATCCTGATGCTGATTACCTGGATGCATTAGCAGAAGATGAGCTATAATATGAAGAGGGCCAAATATTTCGGTTTGATTCCAAAGCCTTTCATAAAGATGCCATATAATCTTTGATGGTAATTCGGGTTTGTAGAAATTATGCGAATCTGTTCTCCTTCTCCATGACTCCATCTTGGAATTGGTTCAGAATTTGATCATCTGATAACCTCTGCTCCTGGAATCAGTTTAATCTGGTTTAATTTACTGATTTAACTATGGGTGATGTATCTGAGAGCAACTTTGCTGATCGACATTTCACATCTCCAGCACAAGTGCATTGGATATATGAGCGTGGGCTCCAGTTATGAACAGCTCAGATGTCTTCAGATGCATTACTAATGCCCTTGATGTGATGGTTCCAATTCAGAATCCAACCCTTCTATCGCCGGTGCAAACCACATTTTACACACCTTGACTGATTTTGTTTAAATGAAAAGTTATTTTTTGAAGAAAGAATACTTGACTCCAATAATACATGTGGAGAAACTGAAAGGATATTCTATCAGTGTGGTTTCAGCTAACTTAGCAAACCTGCTGATGACTGAAAATGCAAACATTTCATTTCTAAAGTTATATCATCAGCTTCACTTCTTTGAGCAGATTCACACCGTGAATTCTCTTCATTAATTGTTATTTTGTAATGGAATTGCATATTTTCTGGAATTCCTCAATTGTGTCACTTTTTATTCATATATAGATGCATAATTAAATGTTTTATAAAAGCAAGACAATGGAAAAGTCAGCAACTGGGCTTTCTTTCATATGTTATTACCATATTTGCAGGACCATAAGATGCACAAAACTGAGATGTATCAAAATTTTAAAATGTCAGTGCACACAAATATTTAATATTAACATATTCATTGTGGAACCGAAACAACGATGCAACATGAACTTCAACTATGGGTATTAACATTTCAGCCAACAGTGAGTGGGGTGGAAGGTCCAGGTAGAGGGAGATGTAAAAATCCAAAGTGAAAAGTTGATACACAGAGATATTTGGGTAAAGTGGGACAGGAAGAGACAGAGAGTTTAACAGTAATATTTCACCAAAGATCTTTAGCCAGCCTCTTCCAAATCCACAACCACTTCCATCTAGAAGGACAAGGGCAGCAGATACATGGGAACACCACCACCTTCAAGTTCTCCTCCAAGTCACTCACCATCCTGACTTGGAAATATATCGCCGTTCCTTCGCAGTCACTGGGTCAAAACCCTGGAATTCCCTTCCCAACAGCATTGTGGATCAACACACAGCATGTGGACTGCAGCATTTCAAGAAGACAGCTCACCATCACCTTCTCAAGGGCAACTAGATTTGCGCAATAAATGCTGGCCAGCCAGTGACGCCCGAGTCCCACGAATGAATAAAAAACGTGCATCAAGGAATAAGGTGCAGGAAAAAGATTGGAGTCAGAAAATAAATTAAAGGTTCTTTCTCTGAATGTGTAATGCATCCTCAATAAAATAGATGAATAAGTAGTACAAATGCGTTTATATCTAATCGTCATTATGCAGACATGGTCACAAGATGGTCAAATAAATATTCCAAGGTACACAACATTTCAAAAACACAGACAGAACAAAAACAGTGGAGGAGTAACCCTGGTATTAAAGGATGGCAAAAGGACTTAGTGAGAAAAGATCTTGGCTCAGAAGATCAGGAAGTAGAATCAGCATGGGTGGAAGTTAGGAATGGCAAGGGTCAGAAAACATTTGCTGGGAGTAGCTTAAAGACCCTTAACAGTAGTCACAACATTGGACAGGGCATTAAACAAGAAATTATTGGAGATTGTAACAAAGGGCGGCACAGTGCTTAGCACTGCTGCCTCACAGCACCAGGGACCTGGGTTTAATTCCAGCCTTGGGTGACTATCTGTGTGGAATTTGCACATTCTCCCCGTGTCTGCATGGGTTTCCTCTGGGTGTTCCAGTTTCCCCCCACAGTCCAAAGATGTGCAGGTTAGGTGGATTGATCATGGTAAATTGCCCCTTAGTGTCTCAGGATGTGTAGGTTAGGGGAATAGCTGGATAAATACATAGGGTTACGGGCCTGTGTAGGATGCTCTGTCAATGTGTCGGTGCAGGGATAATGAATGCACTGGTTATGAGATTCTAGAACTGTCCCATTGGATTGGGAGCTAGCAGCTATCTCATTGCTATTCTACAAAGGGAGGAGAAAGAAAGCTAGGAACTACAGGCTAGTTTACCTGAAATCATTTGTTGAGAAAGTGCTGGAATCTATTATTAAGGAACTATTAACTCGGGCTTAGAAAATCATTGTATAATCAAACAAAATCAACATGGTTTTGTGAGAGGGAAATTATGTTTAATAAATTTTTAGGGCGTTTTGAAAATGTACTAGTAAGGTAGATAAAGGGAAATATATGGTTGTAATCTACTTGGATTTCCAGAAGGCATTTGATAAGGTATCACATACAATGTCAATACACAAGATAAGGGTTCATGGAGTTGGGGGTAATATATTAGCATGGATAGAGGATTGTTTAATGGACAGGAAGCAAAGAATAGAGATAAACAAAGCTTTTTCAAGTTAGCAGGCTGTAACTAGAGGAAAGCTGCAAGTATCAGTAGTGGGGTGTCAACTGTTTACAATCTATATTAACAACATGGATGAAGAGACTGAAGATGTGTCTAAGATTGCTGATGACGCAATACTAGGTGGAAAGGTAAGCTGTGAGAAGGACACAAAGAGGTTGCAAAGAAATATAGACAGGTTAAGGCCGGAATGTTACAGCCGTTCACGCCAGCAGGATTTTCCCATCCCTCTGTAGTGAACGGAGATTTGGCTGGGCGCCAAATTCTCCGACTTCACTGCAGCGGCAGTGTGGCATGAACGGCCAGTAAGATCACGCCCTTAGTGTGTGGCAAGAAGGTGGCAAATGATGTATAATGTGGGGAAGTGTGAGGTTATTCACTTTGGTAATAAGAATAGAAACATGGATTTTTCAAAAAATCTATCAAACTTGTAAATGTTGATGTTCAGAGGAAATTGGGTGCACTCTCACAGAAAATTAGCATAGGTACAACAAGCAATTAGCATGTTGGTCTTTATTGCAAGGGGATAGAAAGACACCCATTGGGTGCTACGGACCATTAGCAGCAGCAGAATTGTATTCAACCAAAATATGTAACAGCATATTCCTCACTCTACTGTGATCATCAAGTCAAGGGACCAACCATGATTCAATGTAGAGTGCAGGAGGGCATGCAAGAAGGAGTACCAGGCATACCTAAAAATGATATGCCAATCTGGTGAAGCTACAACACGGGACTACTTGCATTCCAAACAGTGGAAGCAGCATGCAATAGACAGAGCTAAATGATATCACAGTCAGTGGATCAGATCAAAGTCCTGTCACGTTCTAAGTAGATTCTATGTGGATTCAATGTTAAGTAAATTGAATTGGAAAAACCAGGGCTGTCCCCCTTGTAGAAGAGAAGATTAAGAGGATATTAGATATAGGTGCAGAAAATCATCAGGGGTCTGGACAGAGTAGATAAATAGAAACTGTTCCCGTTTGTGGAAGGATTTAGAACCAGAGGGCAGATTTAAGATGATTGGCAAAAGAAGCAATGGCAACATAGGGAAAAACCATCTTTTATGCAGCAAATGGTTGGGATCTGGAGAGCACTGCCTGAGAGTATGGTGGAGGCAGATTCAATATGGCTTTCAAATGAGAATTGTGCTGTTATCTAAAAGGACACATTTGCAGGGCTACAGTGAAAAGACAAGGGAGTGGGACTAGGTTAATTACTCTTGCAGAGAACCAGCACAACATGTGTCGTAACTGTCTGTGACTCTGGGATTCAAACGTTGCAAACAGAATAGTTTGTCCTGAGACTGTGGCCAGGGGAAGGGGTGGAATCGGCAGCGAGGGAACGGAGTTTGGAGTGGGGACCAAAATCAATGGCTTCAGTCTCTCCATTCATTGACTGGAAGAAATTCCTGCTCATCCGAGACAGGATGCCGGATAAGCAGTCAGATAATTTAACAACAGTGGAAGAGGTAGTGAGGTAGAACTAGGTGTCATCAGCGTATATGTGAAAACTAACACTGCTTTCAGATGATGTCACTGTTGGGCAGCATGTGCTGAGAAATAAGAGGGAGCCAAGGATTTATTCTTGGGGAACATCCAGCATAGTTCGCCTCGGAGCTCAGTGTCAAATAATATGGGTCACCTGGGTCCAGTGTGTCTTTGCACTACTGGTCCTCAAGATCATTAGCCCTTTTAATACCAATATTTTAATATGATCTGTCAAAGATTGAACTCTGCAACATATACAGTCTCTTACTTTAACATTCCCCATTAATTTATTTACTTTTCTTTAGAATAAAGCGATAGAATATGTTCTTAACTGGGCCCATTTTTCAACAGTGAGAACTGGAGCCACGAGTCTTAAGAATTGCTAGAAATTGATCCTCGAGCCTTATCTACATATTCAAGATGAACCGTTGGTGTTGGCTGTGCCCTCAACAAGTCAGCCACCCAACAAGAAGATCTGCCTAGTTAGTAACTCAGTTCCGGGAGAGGGCCTGGTGCATCCAACTGCTGGAAGGGGAAGTAGTGGAGCAATGCAAATGGAGAGACTGAAGCCATTGATTTTGCTGACAGGTGGGGCAGCTTCTCTGCTTCTTCTGGTTCCAAAGGAAGTTATTATTGATAATTATTTTCTTCAGTTACTGCCTAAAACAAGAATTTGGCAGTGGGCTTTATGCTTGCACAGATTGGGAAGTGCTAAATTGATGTGCTTTTGGCCTATTTTAAATTCCTTATTAACCCAAACCATGAAATTGTACTGGGTACTTGGCAAATAGCCCACTAAACACTGCCAGACCACTCACATTGGGAAATCCATACATCTTAAATTGTAAAGCAAATCTGCTTCCAAATTTTAGATCCTGGGGAATTGTCAAGCAAACAAGGAATTAAATCATCTACAAATGGAGCTTCCAGTACAATCTTTCCATATCCAAAAACTAAAATTGTTTGCTCAAATCATGCAGAAAACTGTTGGTAAAACAGGATGGTGAAAGATGTTATAAATTCTATAAAGGACTGTGGCTCCCTTATTTTCGCTCTCTTCCTATTTCTTTGTGACGAAACACATGGTAATAGAAGAATTAATATGGTGTAAGAGGATTTAATACATTACCAAAGAATTACTGCAGACATTGAGTAACGATGAATAGTGTCAATTCACTGGAGAACTGAGAAAAAGAAAATCAGTCTGAAAAAATATACATTCAGTCAAACCCTTAATTGGGCCTCTTGTCTTTAGCTTTCTAATACAATACAAACCAAACGAATTCTTAACATTTGATCAGGGCTGCTATGCTTTGAACAGTACTTTGTTTTGATGTTACTTATGGATTAGAAAAATTGCCAATTTGGCTCAGATAATACTGATGAACTTTTCTTTGCAAGATATACTGAAGTGACGATTGGCCAATAAATATTCTTGTTGCAAAATGCTGTTCTGCAAGGTGTAACCTATCTTCAAAGAGTTTGAATGTACAGATAGTTAAAATATTATGTTTTTATTCATAGGGATCCATTACATTTAAATCTAAAAAGACAAAATGTGAAAGTTCACGTCCCACAAAGTAAATTCAAGTTTCTCTTCGATACACATATGCTTTCATTTCTGATGATGTGATGTCTTTACTATCAGAATATATCCCACCGGAACATATAATTGAAAACATCAGCATGTGTTACAAACATTGAAGCATACCGGATGCATATCTGTACAAATAGATTTCAGACAAAAGGAATTGCCAGTGAAATGTTTAAACAGCTATTAAAAAAACAATAAATATTTAATGGCAATGTTCTTTCCTTTAAATTGCAGCTTTCATTGTAAAGAATGCCAAATGCCTTACAGTGTTCGGGATAGATTGTGTCTTGGCAAAATGCAATACCCATCAGCTATACAAACCTCTTGATTTTCAGTCCATTCAAAGACAGGCGATCCCCTCCCAAAGGTCACTGTCCAGGAAGAGTAGTCGAGTCAAGTTCTAATGTTTATTTGGTTCCGAAGACAGATGTTGAGTGAATGCTATACAGTGAGCCATGGTGGCCAGGGTGTCAAAAATCACACCCTCTAATGTGGATCAGACACGATTTTCCAAGTTGGATGTGATGAGCAATGAAGCACAGCTAATAAACAGGATATCAATTTAAACTCTCTTCTGGTTTCAGACAGACAGGAGGTAAGGCAAGATTAAAAATTACACTTGCAGGACGAAGTTTCAAACTTTGGGTAGTTGAACTCTCAGATTCACCAGAACACTATTACCGGAATTTTACCACTTCGCCTGCCCGAGGCTTGTAAGATCCCACCCGAGGCCAATGGAGAATACCGTTTTGTGAGTCTCGCCTGCTCCGATTCCGGGGCGGGCGTGCTGGGGTATCAGTCAGCTAGCTACCTGCTGTTGGGCAGGAGAAGAAGCTTTGCCAAATTTTCCATGCTTCCCTCCTTCTCTGTTGTTCTGTTATAGTCATTTCCATCCCTCTATACTTGTCTCATGGGAATCTTATTTGGTCTTGCACCATCCTCAATTTGGTCATTTAATCAAGATGCTGTCTTCATCCTATCACTGACCTCCGTTTTTCGTTCTTTTCTTCTTTTCTCCTGCCCTTCTTTCAAATATTGACACTTAATTAAAAGTTGTTCATCTCTCCAGTTCTGGTGAAAGATCACTGAACTAAATCATTGGGTTGAATTTTATCAGCCCTCTGGTGATGGGCTAGCAGGTGGAAGGCCTCTTAAAATGGCAGAGGAAAATGTAGCGAGGGAAGTCCGACATCAAGCCGCGACCACAGGATATTTGTGATGTAGCTGCCCACCAGCAAGTAGCAGGCAGCCAATTAAGTCAATTATTTGGCCAATTAATTGATTTGATTCCTGAATTCAGTGGTGGGGAAGCAATTGGAAAACATTCCGAATGACAGGATTTATTCACATTTGGAAGTGAATGGACTTGTTAGTGATAGACAGCATGGTTTTGCATGGGGAAGGTCCTGTCTCACCAACTTGATTGAGTTTTTTGAGGAGCTGACAAGAATGATTGACGAGGGAAAAGCGGTGGATGTTGTCTACATGGACTTTAGTAAAGCATTTGACAAGGTCCCTCATGGTAGGCTGGTACAAAAGATAAAGTCCCATGGGATCATGCTGGCTAGATGGATACAAAGAACAAAGAACAAAGAACAGTATAGCACAGGAAACAGGCCCTTCGGCCCTCCAAGCCTGTGCCGCTCCATGGTCCAACTAGACCAATCGTTTGTATCCCTCCATTCCCAGGCTGCTCATGTGACTATCCAGGTAAGTCTTAAACGATGTCAGCGTGCCTGCCTCCACCACCCTACTTGGCAGCGCATTCCAGGCCCCCACCACTCTCTGTGTAAAAAACGTCCCTCTGATGTCTGAGTTATACTTCGCCCCTCTCAGCTTGAGCCCGTGACCCCTCGTGATCGTCACCTCCGACCTGGGAAAAAGCTTCCCACTGTTCACCCTATCTATACCCTTCATAATCTTGTACACCTCTATTAGATCTCCCCTCATTCTCCGTCTTTCCAAGGAGAACAACCCCAGTCTACCCAATCTCTCCTCATAGCCAAGACCCTCCATACCAGGCAACATCCTGGTAAACCTTCTCTGCACTCTCTCCAATGCCTCCACGTCCTTCTGGTAGTGCGGCGACCAGAACTGGACGCAGTACTCCAAATGTGGCCTAACCAGCGTTCTATACAGCTGCATCATCAGACTCCAGCTTTTATACTCTATACCCCGTCCTATAAAGGCAAGCATACCATATGCCTTCTTCACCACCTTCTCCACCTGTGTTGCCACCTTCAAGGATTTGTGGACTTGCACACCTAGGTCCCTCTGTGTTTCTATACTCCTGATGACTCTGCCATTTATTGTATAACTCCTCCCTACATTATTTCTTCCAAAATGCATCACTTCGCATTTATCCGGATTAAACTCCATCTGCCACCTCTCCGCCCAATTTTCCAGCCTATCTATATCCTGCTGTATTGCCCGACAATGCTCTTCGCTATCCGCAATTCCAGCCATCTTCGTGTCATCCGCAAACTTGCTGATAACACCAGTTACACCTTCTTCCAAATCATTTATATATATCACAAATAGCAGAGGTCCCAGTACAGAGCCCTGCGGAACACCACTGGTCACAGACCTCCAGCCGGAAAAAGACCCTTCGACCACTACCCTCTGTCTCCTATGGCCAAGCCAGTTCTCCACCCATCTAGCCACTTCTCCTTGTATCCCATGAGCCTTAACCTTCTTAACCAACCTGCCATGTGGGACTTTGTCAAATGCCTTACTGAAATCCATATAGACGACATCCACGGCCCTTCCTTCATCGACCGTTTTTGTCACTTCCTCAAAAAACTCCACCAAATTTGTAAGGCACGACCTCCCTCTTACAAAACCATGCTGTCTGTCACTAATGAGATTGTTTCGTTCTAAATGCACATACATCCTGTCTCTAAGAATCCTCTCCAACAACTTCCCTACCACGGACGTCAAGCTCACCGGCCTATAATTTCCTGGGTTATCCCTGGTACCCTTCTTAAACAACGGGACCACATTCGCTATCCTCCAATCCTCAGGGACCTCACCCGTGTCCAAAGAAGCGACAAAGATTTCCGTCAGAGGCCCAGCAATTTCACCTCTCGTCTCCCTGAGCAGTCGAGGATAGATGCCATCAGGCCCTGGGGCTTTGTCAGTTTTAATGTTCCCTAAAAAACCTAACACTTCCTCTCTTGTAATGGAGATTTTCTCTAATGGGTCAACACCTCCCTCCGAGACACTCTCGGTTAACACGCCCCTCTCCTTCGTGAATACCGATGCAAAGTATTCATTTAGGATCTCCCCTATTCCCTTGGGTTCTAAGCATAATTCCCCTCCTTTGTCCCTAAGAGGTCCGATTTTCTCCCTGACAACTCTTTTGTTCCTAACGTATGAATAGAATGCCTTAGGATTCTCCTTAATCCTGCCTGCCAAGAACATCTCGTGACCTCTTTTTGCCCTTCTAACTCCCCGTTTGAGATCTTTCCTACTCTCTCTGTATTCCTCCAGAGCTCCATCTGTTTTCAGTTGCCTGGACTTAACGTACGCCTCCCTTTTCATTTTAATCAGATCCTCAATTTCCCTGGTTATCCACGGCTCTCGAATCCTACCTTTCCTATCCTTCCTTTTTACAGGCACATGCCTATCCTGCAGCCTTATCAATAGTTCCTTAAAAGACTCCCACATGCCAGACGCGGACTTACCCTCGAACATCCTCTCCCAATCAACATCCACCAATTCCTGCCTAATCCGGCTATAGTCAGCCTTCCCCCAATTTAGCACCCTGCCCATAGGACAGCACTCATCCTTGTCCATTACTATCCTAAAGTTAACAGAGTTGTGGTCACTATTTGCCACATGTTCCCCTACCGAAACTTTGACGACCTGACCGGGCTCATTTCCCAGAACTAGGTCCAGTATAGCCCCCTCTCTAGTCGGGCTATCTACATACTGTTCCAAAGAACCTTCCAGTACGCATTTTACAAATTCCTCCCCTTCCGGACCCCCAGCTCTAAGCACTTTCCAGTCAGTGCCAGGGAAATTAAAGTCCCCCACTACAACAACCCTATGTTTTCTGCACCTATCCAGAATCTCCTGACATATCCTTTCCTCCACTTCCCGTGGGCTGTTGGGTGGTCTGTAGTACACCCCCAGCATAGTGACTGCACCCTTCCTGTTTCTGAGTTCCACCCACAGCGACTCAGTACATGACCCCTCTAAGTTGTCTACCCTCTGCACCGCGGTAATATGCTCCTTAACTAACAGAACTGGCTTGGTCATAGAAGACAGAGAGTAGTGGTGGAAGGTGTTTTTCAGAATGGAGATCAGTCCTCATTTTCGCTCCTGCTGTGTGTTACTACCCTTCCGGCTGAGGTTAGTTAACTGAGAACAGATCATGAATTAAATCTTCCAAACATCCCGATCTGTGCAGCTCAACCAGATACTGCTTTAATCAACCGAGCCACAGAGTGGCTTTGAAACAATTTGAGAAACAAATTTGAACGGGGAGAAGATTCCCAACCTATGATACTCGTGGAGCCAGTTGGGTATGAGGGTAGATGTTTTGACATTGGGTTGTCAGTCAGAAGCTTTGCCTGCTAGCAGCAATTTTGGAAAGTCAGCTACGTGTTACAGGAAACCATGTGTACGCCTGTCTGAATTCAATCTGTATTGTTCAGGAGGAAAACTTCCCTGCTGGTAGCAGAAAGTTCCAGGATTTTTCTGTGTTTTTTTAGAAATATTAATGTAACAAAAACTTATATTTATACAAGACTTTTAACATAACAAAGGATGCTGAGGCATTTTGAGAGGATAGTTATAAAAGAAAACAAATGACACCAAACTACATAGGAGATATCAGATAGAACACCAAAAGCATGGTTAAAAAAAAGAAAAGTTTTAAGGAGGTGAAAGAGGTAGAAAGGCAAAAAGGTTTAGGGAGGGTTTTAAAGTTTTAACTTTATTTATTAGTGTCACAAGTAGGCTTACATTAACACTGCAATGAAGTTACTGTGAAAATCCCCTCGACTCCACACTCCGGTACCTGTTTGGGTACACTGAAGGAGAATTTAGCATGGCCAATGTACCTAACCAGTACGTCTTTCAGACTGTGAGAGGAAACCAAAGCACCTGGAGGAAACCTACACAGACACGGGGAGAACGTGCAGACTCTTCATAGGTAGTGACCCAAGCTGGGAATCGAATCTGGATCCCTGGCGCTGTGAGGCAGCAATGCCAACCTGTGTGCCACCATGCCGCCATCCTGAGATTCCAGAGCTTACATTCTTGGCAGCTGAAGACATGGTCACCAATGGTGGAGTAATAAATATTGGCAAAGCTCAAGAATTAGATGAGTGTAGGTATCTTGGAGGTTGGAGGAAATCTTGTGGGGCTGGAAGAGATTATGGAAAATGGGAGGTGCAAGGCCATTTAAAAGGAAGGCTGAGAATTTAAAAATCATGTGTTATTTAATCGAGAACCAGTGTAGATCAATGAGAACAAGGCCAGTGACTGAATGGAACTAGGTGTGTATTAGGACTCAGGCAGTAGAGTTTATGCAGGGTGGAATGTGGGAGGCTGACCAGGAGTGCATTGGAATAATCAAGTCCAGAGGCAAGAAAGGCATGGTTGAAGGTTTCAGCAGCAATGGAGTTGTAGCAGCTGTGCAATTGGACAATGTTATGGAGATGGGTTTACACAGAAGTAAAATATTCTAGATGTTGGAAATGTAAAATTAAAACAGAAGATACTGGAAAAACTCACACAGCACCTGTGGAGAGAGAAACACAGTTAACATTTCAGCTCTGTGCCCTTCCATGTGAACTGAATAATCACAACCTGAAATGTTGGGCTGGGTTTTCCGGAAGACAACTGGACTCCAATGCCATGCTCACTTCCGGGTCCTAGTCCATCCATCCCATCAGCATGCGTACCAGCCCAACTTTCCAAGGGGCAACCTCCTGATTGGCTGCTTCTGCATTTGGCACCCTGTTAGGAATTGTGGGTGACCTGCAGCCCAATCAGGGAGACGGTAGTGATAGTAAGCTGGCAGCCTCAGTGAGAGCAGGTTGCTTGTGCAGAGTCCGGGGAGTCAGGACGAAGTCCATCAGCACAAGTTATAAACACCACTCCCTTAGACTTGAGCAAATCTGAACAACTTTGGAAACCGCCAAACAGTCCAACAAGAGTGCAAGTAGTGAACATATCTTTAAATACTGTGGTTGGTTTCTCCGGCTGCTAACACCAGCTGCTAACTCCGGTGGGATCTTCTGGTTCTGCCGGTGGCACACTTCCACCATGGGTTTCCCAGAGAATGGTGCATTGCCTCCCACCACAAGAAACACACGGCAGAGAGGCCAGAGAGTCCTCCCCTGTAAATCTTCCCATTACGGAATGTATGCGTGGTGGTGCATGATTGAGAGAGAGTGTTAACTCCAAAATGGCAGTGCTGAAGTCCTGTGCAACTCTGTATACAACCTGTACATACACTAACGCCCTTACTAAAAAGATAGAATTGTGTGTGTGCACTGCAGATGCCATTTGGAGACAAAATCAATTCTTCCTTCACCCTGTGAAAAAAACATTCCTTTTCCATTGCAAACTATCTCTCTTCTCTTTCCCTTTAAACCTCTAATTCCTTTTTTTTCGCTCCATTGACTGTTCTCCTTCCCTCTTTGCTGTCTGTTCTCTTTTTTTTCTATTTAAGCTGCTTGATCTGCAGCTGAATCCTAGCCAATTCAAACTGCATTGGACCTAGGTCAGCCTTTCTTTCTTTCAATTCCAAACTCTGTACCATTGCATCCAATATCTCTGTTTTCTAAGCTTCTGCTTTTATCTCTAACTTCAATTTTTCTGCTATTTTTATTGACCTAACCTTGGTTGATTGTTACAAATCACTCAGGAATGGTCGACCTGGCCTCCCCAGAAAAATACTTTGTCACTGAAAAAGCTGTTCATCTCATGTAGTAAAATTCACTGTGAAATGTTGTTAGCAAATATTCCAGAGTACCCAAACCAGTGATTCTGTTAGAGCCCCCAGTTGTTACAATTCTGCCAGGAGTGGTTAATGCTTAGAGAGAAATCTGAACACTCAGTAAACAACCAATAGAAAAATTCCATGAGATTTCACATTTTTAAACATAAAAAGGTCTATTGTATATAAGAAGAACTAAATAAAGCAAGCATTATTAACACCATAGAATTTTGAATTACTATGAACTCAGGAACACTTTTTACTTCCCCCCCAAGAATTCCCTTTTATGTTACAACAATCTTGAAGATGCATTTACTTCTCCAGAGTCCAACCTAGAAGTATACCACAGCCCTTTGAGTTCACTTTAACTCTCTTCAGTGTTTCAGCTATCATCTGAGATTTCTACGGCCCTCCAGAATTCATTTTAACTCTCCATAGTGTTCCAGCTATTCCTCCATATTGGGGTTCTTCCATAATTTTTTTGGCAGTGCAACCTGCCATTTTTTAAATTACAGACCTAATAACTGTGGAGGCCTCAGTTCTTTGTTCTATTGCCAGTAGATAACCGATTACTTTCCAAAGCTTTCTAAGCTAACTCTGTTGACTGCTTTCTGCCACAAGGCTCTGTGAGGACCACATCAATTTCTTTTAGAGAAAATTTTACAGCTGTTCTCTCTCACAAAACTTTAGCTGAGTTAAAATCCCACTCACATTCCATGCGATGAACAATGAAGTGTTTTCTCTGCCTGAAGGGCAGACCTGACTAAAAATGATCTCCTGTGAGTTTCCTCGATCTGATGACATGCAGTCTATACCAAAACAAAGCGAGAACTGCTTCTATTTGTCCCCAAACTGAATTGTTTGCCTCCATCAGAAAATGCATACAATATATTAAACAAAAGAACCTTTCAATCAAGACTGCAACCTAAATCACTGGCCGGAACTTTCCAACTGGTTATGTTGGCAGGATCTTCCAGTCCCATTGATGGTGCACTCCTGCTGCGCGTTGCCCACAGTGAGGGCACATTCAATGGGAAACGCCTTTGACAACAGTGGGACCAGAAGATCTCACCTCCGGCCAATAGCAAGCCGTTTCCCACCACCACGAAACATGTGGCACATTGCTCTGTAAATCCTGCCCACTATGTCTATGGCAACACGATATGCTTTGGGATGGTTCAAACAGATATACAAACAAACTATTTTACCTTCAATGCTACTCTTTGATTCTGTAACCCAAATGAATAATTTATATTGTTAATGTAGTTTACGAACCTGTCTCCAGACCTTCTGGCTCCATTACAAACTTGGAGATGGATTAATCATTGTTTAAGTTTTTTTTCACTATCAGCTCTGATCTTATAAGGTTTCTTTTTAAGTGTAATAAACCCAGGCAGGTTTGAATTGTATTTACATTAGATGCCAATTTCTCAGTCAGATGTTCACCTGTTTTGTTCTAAATACTCTAACGTAAAAGTCATATTCCCAAATGTTGGATGCAACTGCATGCAATGGCCTCAGTGGCATCTGTGGCAATAATTATTTTCTTAATTCATTTAAGGGATTTGGGCTTCACTGGCTAGGCCAGCAGTTATTGCCCATCCCTAGTTGCCCTTGGAAAGGTGGTGGTGAGCTGCCTTGTTGAACGTTGTGGTCCCTGAGGTGTGGGTACACCCACAGTGCTGTTAAGGAGGGAATTCTGGGGTTTTGACCCAGCAACAGTAAAGAAGCAATGATATATTTCCAAGTCAGGATGGTGACTGACTTGCTGACTTGGAGGATAACTTCCAGGTGGTGGTGTTCCCATGTATCTACTGTCTTTGTCTTTCTAGATGGTAGTGGCCGTGTGTTTGGAAAGTGCTGCTGAAGGAACCTTTGTGAGTTCCTGCAATGCATATTGTAGATACTATACGTGGCTACCAATGTACGTAGTGGTGGAGGGAATGGATGTTTGTGGAAGAGGTAGCAATCAATCAGGCTGCTTTGTCGAGCTCTTGAGTGTTGTTGGAGCTGCTTTCACCCAAGCAAGTGCAGAGTCTTACATCACACTCCTGACTTTTGACTTTGGGCAGTCAGGAGGTGAGTTACTCACTGCAGGATTCCTAGCCTTTGACCTGCTGATGTAGCCATGGTATTTATATGGCTAGTCCAGTTCAGTTTCTGGTCAATGGTAATACCCAAAATATTGATAGTGGTGGTAATGCCATTGAATGGCAAGGGGTGATGGTTAGATTCTTTCTAGTTTCAGTTGACCATTGCCTAGCACTTGTGTGATGCGAATGTTGCTTGCCACTTGTCAGCCCAAGCCTGGATATTGTCCAGGTTCTTGCTGCATTTGGACATGGACTGATTCAGTATCTGAGGAGTTGTGAATGGTGCTGAACATTGTGTGGTCATCAGCAAACATCCCCACTCTGAGCATATGATGGAAGGAAGGTCATTGATGAATCATGACACACTGTCTCACTTGTGTACCTGTGCCCTGCTGCTCACTTCTTGTCCTGTAAGATGCAGCAAAGAGTGTCAGTGAATGTGTTGCAATGCAATGGGTGTTGTGCCCATCACAACCAAATAGCTGGCAGGATGTAGAAGTTGTGCGATGAGGGGGTGAAGCTCACAGCAATGGTAACTGTGAGGGTGAGGTGAAGCATACGCATGTTAGGCACATGAGCCCTGATTGCCAGAGATTTTTGAAGGGTGAATGATGGGGTCTGGTGTAGTGTGGGATGCTGGTGGCACGATTGGTGAGGCTTGGCATTTAAAAATGCATTCACTGACCTTGACCACCTCCCTTTTGATGTCATTGAACTTTTTGCTGCATAATAACCAGGTCCTCAGGACCAGACTCTTGGCAATGTCCACCATGGTTATCTGCTCCAGTCCCTGCTGAGTGTTTGTCTGTAGGGCCTCCTGACTGAGGGCGCTCGCTCCTCTTTTCCACCTCCTATACTAATGCCTCCAGCACTGTATCAGAAAACCTGGGGGTCTTCTTGCTGTCCTGCTGCTCCATTTCTTACATTTTTCCTCATGTAGGAAATATTTCACAATCACATCCAGCTCCTGCTCTTTAAGAAGTGCATGGTGGCATCAACATATGTAAGCTCAGCTTAAACAGTGCTGGCCTCACAAGAACTTGCTGAACATGTAGCCACACACAACACATTTAGCTTTGGCCTGCATATCATAATCATGGAAATAATACTTAACACAATGTTTCCGTGCTGCCTCCATCACCTGGGATAATCACACATTACAAAACCACACCTGCGAATTCTGAGCCTTATCCAATTTTTCACTCTTGGCATCAATCCAAACATTACTTTTTTTGAATTAAAAGGTTTCAGTTATATTAGTTATTACCAATCACAGTCATCAGTAATTTTGTTTCAATTTGTCTTTGACACACTTTAGCAATGTCAACACCACAATGTGGTGGTAGTGTGAATGACAAGGAGTTGTTACCTCAAAAAGTGTCATGTTTGCTAAAATGAAGACTCAGTCCCTTTTCCCTATCGTTCTCTCACTGGTAATGATTCACAGCTTCTATATGGTTAGACTGGAAGTCAGTTTAAAGATTTTGATATTGTTTCTTAACTTTAAACCAGGATAAAGACACAATTTATCTGCATTAAGTTCATAGTTCTGGTCTCTAGTCTGTTTTTATTTTGTACCAGATGTGTGACTTATATGGCTTCCATTGTTTTGTGCACATGAAATGCCATTACTGCCACATACTTCTCAGAACATTCTGGAGGAAACTAGTATGGTTATTCATTAATCTGCGCATAGCATTTTATTTCCTGTTCCCAGTGACTTTACTATCATTTTTCATTATGTTTAAAAAATGTTTTGACAGAAATGTATACATAACTTGATGGATACTTGGCCATTTTTGTGGGGTTAGTGAGTGAATAAATACATTAAAAATCTGATGCACAGGAACAATCCCTGCACCTAAATGGATAGGCCTGAAATGTACCAAATATTAAACCTCAGTCCCGAATATGATTAGACAGCAAACAGGCATCCCCAGGCAGCTCAGCAAAGAAGGGACTTTGAAACCTAAACTCCAATGTCATTGGCAGTGAACATCAGTTTTTTTCCTTAAAGAGAGACAGGTTGGGGATTGGTTAGGTGCAGGAGAGGGGCTGATCAGGAGGAAGACTAGTGGTGTTGAGATCAGAGAGGAGTTAGAAATAGCCAAGATTGGAGAGTTTTCAGGATTAGGAAGGGTGTAGAACAGGAAGAATAGTGATTTGGAAGGAGAGTGGCCTAGACTTTGGAGAGTTGCAGTGTTTAGGATCAGGGAGGGGAGGAATATTTGGGATTAAGGAGGGGGGCAGCCGATACGATTTGGAAGAATAGCGGCGATCAGGATCTGGGAAAGGAGCGACAGTCAGGATCAGGGAGCGGAGTGATAGTTCAGGTCAGAGTGTTATGATCCCAGCTGGTGTCACTACTGAAGAAATCAGATCCCAGGATGGAACCTGGCTTGATAGATCCTACCTTTTATTTTTTGTTCAGATACGTGGAAGGTGGCTACTGAACAGAGTCACAGAACTGCTGATGAGCTTTTAACAAATGAAAGAAATATTTATTAAACAAAGAAAAGATGAACTATAATACATTACTCCTTCACCCATAACTATATCTTTAGAGGTATATCCAGATTCATAAGATAACACATGTTACTAAATCAGATTCAGAACTGGTATCATTTCTGAGCACCAACCTCATTGGCTATTTTATGGGTGATGTGACTTCATGTCCTACCATTGAGTCAATCTCTTTCTTTACCTTCGGAAGTAAAGGTTGTGGAATGTTTTTGACTATATATAAGCATCTTGTTTTTGCTTCTGGGCTTAATGTCAAGCAATATGCTGTTTTAGCTGTCCCATTCCTCCAAATAGCTTTGGAAATTCTGCTCTGATGTTTTCTGATTGATCATCACCATTCTTTGGGTGGGATTTTCCAGGCCTGCTGAAGGTGACCATCCCCCCCCCCCCCCCCCCCACCCCGCCCCCCAATGATGGCTTCCCTGTTGGAGGGATGGACAATCCACACAAAATGCTGTTGACATCAGCAGGACCAGAAGATCTCGCCAGGGGCAAATGACAATCCGCCTCCACTGCCGGTAAACATGCCACGGAAGGGAGCCGGATTAGATTCAAATCCATACAGTCTTTCTGCTTAAAAGTAAACAACTCTAATGTTGAGTTACCTACAGTTTTTCAGTAATTACATTCTCTCTGTGTTTTAAATTAACTGTTAATTCTCCCAGAAACCTTCAGCTGCATTTCTGTTCGAAACGTTGCTCTGTATTCCTGTATCCAAGTCATTTATAATATATGAATATTAAAAACAAAACACAGGATCCTAGCACTAACCCTGGGGAAATGCAATATCAACCATCCTCCAGTCTGAAAAACAACCATTTACCATGACTTACTGCTTTCTATCCTTAAACCATTTTTTTCTCCATGCTGACACTAACTTTGCTATCCCATGAGCCTCAATGTTGTTAACCAACCTTTTAAGCAGTAGATTGTCAAAAACTAACTTTAAATCTAACTAGACACCATTCACCGCTTTGCCCACATCAACATTCTCCAATATCACCTTCGAGTTTCAAAGACTGTTAATTGCCTCACAAAGTAGGAATTGGAATGAAGGTTGTGGGGCCTTTGTCTTCACATATGATCCATCTCCTGCTGGTCAGCTTGGGTGATTAAATGCAGATGGCCTTTGCATAGCTCTTTTTGCAGTTGGGCTATATGGTCCATGGGGGGGTGGGGGGGGGGGGGGGGGGGGGAGGTTCATCACTGGCTCCTCAGAGATAGCAAGATGTGAGTTTTCCTAAAACTCCCAGGTGGCTTCATTTATTCAGGGTCACAGACAAGGCATAATTTATGCCACTTTAATGATCTTTGCTCAATTTTAAAACTTTAGAAATAGCAATGAGCATATATGTATTATAAAATTATACAGTGTGCAGTCTTAGTTTCTCACAATCCCGAGACAAGGAAGGTGAGGGTGGCAGTGATTTTGACTGCTACTGGTAAAATCATGGCCACCAGGTCCACTTGGTAGCTGGTCTTTCAGCTGGCTGCAAATGTCTGATACTAACTGATGTGAGACACCAAGCTTCCTGATACACCTGTGTCCTGACATGTCCAGGAAGCTGATCGTCAGCCTGTAGCCCCTATGTTGAAGATATGGCCTCCTGAGTGCTGCAACTCTCCGCTTATCCATTAATTCCACATTTATTCCAGCCACAAGTCTGTTAGGAGCACAATGTTGCTGCTCCTGTGCCTATAGGTGTTGTTCATCCTACTGGTGCTGTTGAACATCTTTGACCCTCAACTGAGGTCAAAAATAAAACAGCAAAAAACATGCTGACCTGATAGATCACAGCTCCAAAGAGATTATACATACAAATGTCCAAAGTTATTAAAATAATCTCTAAAGTTATGAAGGTAACCACTCAGCGTAAGTACTGTGAGTAAAAGTCTTCCAACAAGTGAGAAAGCAGCTCTGAAGTATCAGTATCTATTGACATGTTTCTTTGTCATGTCTTTAGCACTCAAGATTATCACTGTGTTCACACTTTGCTTTCGCTGGCAAGTTCCAAGAAACCCATGCAGCAAATGCCATGACAATATCACTGTAATTGAGAAATTAATAGAAATCTGTCTCTCCCAAGGTGAGTTCTGGCATATTGTTTCAAGTTCAAGAACAGCAGTGCTTCATTAGTATGTTCTCAGCGAGAGACTTTATTGAACTGATCAGAAATGGCAGCCTTCAGTGAGCTTGCCTCATGACAGATTCACATGATTACGGCAAATCAGATGTGACATTAGACTGATCACATTTCACAACCCAAACATACACAGCCTGACGCACTGCAATACAATGCAGAAGTCAGTGGAATGGAACCGACTTCCCATTATGTTGTCGCTTTCCCCACTTTTAACCTTCCACCAGCCCCCAAAGTCACAAGTTTGGGAAAGCTAAAATCCACTAGTCTCTTCCCTTCCCGATTGATGTAGCAAGGAAGTGTGCCTGCTTAGATGAGTGTAGAGAAGGGAGTGTAGAGAAGGGAGATTATGCAATGAAGCATCCAGGAAACTATGCAACCAGAGTCAGAAACACTACTTTATAGCATATTTGGCTGAGAAAAATGTGTGGGAAAATAACATACTTAACATGAAGTTTCAGTTTCCATAGTGGGAATCAGAAAATTGAGATTTTGTTACAAAATTCTGAAACAGTGAAACAATGTAAAGAAGCAGCCTCTGAGATGCTGCTTGGTAGAGAACGTGATGGAAATAATGCACATACAAGAGGTAAAAGCGAATTACAAAAACAGAAAATGCTGGAAAATCCCAGCAGGTCTGACAGCATCTGTGGAGAGAAAACAGAGCATGATGACAGACTCGAAACATTGTCTCTATTGTCTCTCCACAGATGCTGTCAGATCTGCTGGGATTTTCCAGCATTTTCTGTTTTCATGTTACACACAAGAGTTTGTTTATTTAGGACCCTAACCACACGATTTGGTATGGGGTTAGGGCTGCGGCAGACTGGTGGGCAGAAATCATGCCCCACCATATTTCTGGCAATGGAGTGCTAGATGCAGGAATTTGGCCCTTAAAAACTGTACTTGTGGTTTCTAATAATTAAATCAAAACATGGAAAATCCTACTTGTCTATAAATTAATTGGGCTTTTCAAACTTGGCAACAGCAGTGAAAGGCAGAAGAATGATGAGGGTTATCATAATTTAAAATTCAGATGACAAGGAGACACACCAGTGTACTTTGGAAATGAGAGGTTGGAGAGTATCCAAAAGAGGAGTTGTTTAGCAATATTTAGTATCTAGGAGAAGACAAGCTGTTTCTGGTGTAGTCTGAAGCAGAGACACAAACCTTAAAAATTGTTTTAGATATATAACTACAATCAATTTCACTGAGCACATGACATGACAGTACAAATGGATTGGTATTGAACTAGGGTGACTCAAGGTGTTGTCTCTGAGTAACGCAAGATGTTTTGAAAAAAATCATGTGTAAACATGTAGAAGGGCACAGGATCAGTGTCAGTGTAAAAATGATATACATGCACGTAAAATATGTGTTCATTTGTGTTTGCACCACAACACTAATCCTATTCTAATGCAAACTGCTTTTCGAGATGATGCCAAGTTAAGAGAGTCAGTAGAATGGAAGAAATCTGTATAGAATAACTTATTTTGAAATATACGAGTGGGCCAAACGCTGGTGGGTTAAATTTAATGCAGGTTGGGGGTCAAAGTAGTGGATGTTGGAAGGAGAAATAGCCTACACACAATATATATAAATTATACTGCAATAGCTAAGATTAATCCAAAAGAGACACGAGGATCTTAGTAAACTTTAATCTCACCATGTTTAACCCAAGCAGAAATCAACAATTGGGTTTTCAGCTGCACAGCCAAAACAGTAGAAGTCAGAGGAAATTGTGATTGAACTGGACAGTGCCCTGCTATAAGTTTTAGTTGCTAACTCACAAGAGAGAAATGTAGGCGTTGAAGGCAGTGGAACAAAGAGTCTGGTGGAGGCGGCTCCCTCATGTCAGGGACCTGCATTGTGAGGAGAATAACTCTTCAACATAGAATGGAGCCTCTGAAAAGTAATTAAATATGTAGGGTAGTTTAAAAAAAGAATGGAATTCGTAAAAAAAAACAATTGGAGTAGAACAAAGGGCTCAGGTTCGAATTAGTAAAATATAACTCTATGATACATGTCTTCATTCTTCATGCAACATGGTCAACATTTGGAATGAACTTTCTAACAGGGTAATGGAGATCCTGGAGTCATTTAAGAAACAACTAGATGCAAAGATGAAGTATTGTAAAAAAAAAACAAATTACTGCTGAGATTTTCCAGCATTTTCTCTTTTGGATGGAGTATTGTAAGGTTAGTCTGTAGGGTGGATCATTACATTTAGCCCAGATCCTTTTTAGGTAATTTGGCACATCATTAAATACTTTTGATATGGACCTACTTCATACATTTACTGCATGGTCGCCTAGAAAGAGTTAACATCAATAACCAATTACACCAATGCATTCTTGATCAGTCTTTGACAGATTTTCCCAGTGTTTCCAGCAGTTTTTGATTTGTGTTTCTGGAGCGGGATGGTTTTCGAAATCTGCTAAATAAAGACACTCATTCCGGGGTAATGTGCCGCGATGAAAGATCAAAAGGAACACAACTCCCTCTCTCTTTCTCTTCCAAAATGCACTTTGCGCCAATTTGGCAAACAGGAATGAGTGAAATTGCGATTTCCTTCTTTCCCAACCAGGCCACCGTAGCCAAAAGAGTCAACGGAGCATTCCTGGGTGATTGACAGGGAATCTCGAACAGTTCTCCCAGATTCCAGCTCCAGCTCCGCAGTGGGGCTCCCGGGTTCCAACTCCACAGTGGAGCTCCCTGGCTCCAGCTCTGCAGTGGGGCTCCAGCTCTGCAGTGGAGCTCCGGGGCTCCAGCTCCGCAGTGGAGCTCTCGGCTTCCAACTCTACAGTGGGGCTCCCGGGCTCCAGCTCCGCAGTGGGGCTCCAGCTCCGCAGTGGAGCTCCCGGGCTCCAGCTCCGCAATGGGGCTCTTGGTTCGGTGTTTGTGTCTCCGCCTCCGAGGCTGCAGCTCCGCCTCGGCGCCGGGGTTCCGTTGATCGTGGTTACTAGGCGAGTGGTTTCCTGGACGCAGCCGGCGTCATTGGAGAATCAGGGTCAGACTATTGGCGGAGAAACTAAATCAGAAAAAGATACAATGTAAGTGCATTAAGTGCAATCCAGTTACCCCTCTCTGCCCAGTGTTCTTCCTTCAGGCTAGATAGCAATCCGGCTTTCTTTTAAATGTGGCAATTGTTGAATTAGCTTTGTTCTCCAGGAGGCTATTCCCGAGGTCCATTATTTCTCGGTTGTAGGAATATATTTTCGTTTGATTTCCAGCATTACTCGAAGCTTGTAGATGTAATTGCTCCTTCAAATCCTATACCTATTGTCCTAGTTAAATTATGTGCTTACTTTCAGTTTTATTTATGTCTTTTGTTACCTGTGCTAATATCTCCAGATCTTGTTTGTTAACACTCCTGCGAAGCACTTTGGGACATTGTATTAAGGTCAAGGCTCCATATAAATGGCATGGTGGCACAGTGGTTAGTACTGCTGCCTCACAGTACCAGAGACACAGGTTCGATTCCCGGCTTGAGCTGCTGTCTGTGTGGAGTTTGCACATTCTCCCTGTGTCAGCATGGGTTTCCTCCGGTTTCCTCCCACAGTCCAAAGATGTGTTGATTAGGTAGATTGGCCATGCTAAATTGTCCCTTAGTGTCAGGGGGACTAACTAGTTGGGGCCTGTGTGGGATTGTGGTCGGTGCAGACTTGAAGGGCCGAATGGCCTCATTCTGCACTGTAGGGATTCTATGTTTCTATGTTAAATGCAACTTTGTATTGAAGATCTGTATCAAGACACTGCTCAGTTTTCTTTTCCTCCAGCAAATATAAATTTATTTACACAAGAATCATAGAATCCCTACAGTGCAGAAGGAGGTCATTCAGCCCATTGACTCTGCACCAAACACAATCCCACCCAGGCCCTATTCCTGTAACCCCACATATTTACCCTGCTGATCATAGAGTCATAGAGGTTTACAGCATGGAAACAGGTCCTTCGGCCCAACTTGTCCATGCTGCCCTTTTTTTAAAAACCCCTAAGCTAGTCCCAATTGCCTGCATTTGGCCCATATCCCTCTATATCCATCTTATCCATGTAACCGTCTAAACGCTTTTTAAAAGACAAAATTGTACCCTACTACTCTACTACTACCTCTGGCAGCTTGTTCCAGACACTCACCACCCTCTGTGTGAAAAAATTGCCCCTCTGGACCCTTTTGTATCTCTCCCCTCACCGTAAACCTATGCCCTCTAGTTTTAGACTCCCCTATCTTTGGGAAAATCTTCTGACGGTAGGGTAAATTTAGCATAGCCAATGCACCTAACTTGCACATCTTTGGACTGTGGGAGGAAACCCACGTAGACACAGGGAGAACATGCAAACTCCACACAGACAGTGACCTGAGGCCTGGAATTGAACCCAGGTCCCTGGTGCTGAAGCAGCAGTGCTAACCACTGTGCCGCTCTAAGTGCAAGCATTTCTTCCTAACTGAAACATGTGCTCATAAGACTTGGGAGCAGACATAGGCCATTCGGCCCACTGAGTCCACTCCACCACTCAATGAGATCATAACTGATTGTATATAATCCTCAACTCCACTTCCCCCTTATCCCCGTAACTCGTGATTCCTTTACTGCTTAAGAATTTTTCCAACTCAGCCTTGAACGTGCTTAAAGAGTCAGTCTCGACAGCCCTCTGCGGTGAAGAATTTCACATTCACTACTCTCTGAGAGAAGAAATTCCTCTTCATCTCTGTGTTAAATGGGTGACTCCTTACTCTGTGATTATGCCCTCTGGTCCTAGACTCTCCCACAAGGGGAAACAACCTTAGCATCTACCCTGCAAGTCCCTTGAGAATCTTATATGTCTCAATCAGGCCGCCTCTCATCTTCTAAATGCCAATGAATACAGGCCCAAACTACTTAACCTCTCCCTGTAAGAAAATCCTTCCATACCCGGGATCAACCTAGTGAACCTTCTCTGGACTGCCTCTAATGCCAGTATATATTTCCTTAGATAAAAGACCAAAACTGTTCATAGCATTACAGTTGTGTTCTAACTGGTATCAAATTTCCATGTGCCCTATGTTTGAAAATTGAACCCTTCTAGATCATAATGTAATTTGCACTCTTTATTGGGCTTCCTTGTCATAGATTTAATACAATTGGTAGAAGGATAAGGGGGGACATAGGGAAAAGCTTTTTCACCCAGAGGTTGGTGGACATCTGGAATTCACTGACTGAATTGGTGGTTGAGGCTGAAAAATTCAACTCACTTTAAAAAGTACCTGCACTTGAAATGATTGTAACCTGCAAAACTACGGACCAGGTGCTGGAAAGTGGGATTAAAATAGACAGCTGGTTTCTTTTTTTTCTCATATTTTGTTGACAGAGACTCAATGGGCTGAATGGCCTCTTTCTATGCCATAACCTTTCTATGGTTCTATGGGTTTTTAAACCAATAATGTACAGTACCATGCACAACTTTTAGAAGCTTTGGTTTGACTTGCAATTATATTTATTATCAACCTATATCCTAGTGCCACTTATTTTATGTGATGATAGCCTTCAGGTTTTTCCCAAAATTTATGGCTTAAACGACTGACCTCAGGAGCATATGATCCCCCCACCATGGTGAAGTAATTTATAATACCTGAGTCTTTTTTACAATCTTAGCCAACTTCAACCTTGGCATTTTGTGGTTTTTAAATATGTTTTTGCTGGCGGAAATCATTTGGGGTCAGATCACAAATTTGGAGTGTTTTTTTTGGAGAACTTTTAAACACTTAAGCTACTTAGTATTTAATTGATAATGATTAGGAGCAGGACTTCCCAATGCGGAATGTTTTCTGGTGGCAGAGGCAGTTCACCATTGGCCACCAACAGGATTTTTCAGTCCTGCCAATGCCTACGGCATTTTGTGTGGCTTGCCTGTCCTGCCACCAGGGAACCTGCTGTCGGAGGGACCGGAAGAGCCACCGGCTGGAAGGACTGGGACATCCCACCCTGGATTCTAAAACCCTAATAGTCTTATTCCTCAATGTGCTTAATCTCAATCACTGTTTACTGTTCCTATCACCGATTGGTTATTGCTTGGGGTAGCAAGGCATTGATTTTTTCCTAACTTGAAGAGCAGGGATCCAGCAAAATTAATGCTAAAGTCCAGCAGCAAGTAATTTTTGCAATATCTATTCCCTTAATGAATATATATTTTTGGTTCATATTGTTCAATAGTAAGCCCTCTGCTGCAAGGGAGTTATTTGATAATATTAATACTATGTGTAACTTGTTACAGTATAATTGCTTTAGCAGGCATTAGGAGCCGCATAATGGAATAAATCACATTCACTGCAGTATACATGGAGATGGCTCAAAATCACACTTAATTGGTGTGGCTCCAAGTGAAGACTGTATGAAAATCAAAACCACTTGATCGTTGGATTAATTGAAGAAAATGGCTTCCATGGAGTAAGTGAAATAACTTTTTTTTCTTTCCTCTTTCCCATTACCTCAATGAGGGCTGACTGTAGCGCAATGCAAGAGTTTCAAGTAGTGGTGTCCAGAGAGTTTGGACTTTTATTCATTCATGTGATGTGAATGTTGCTGGCAAGGCCAGAATTGTTGCTTGTCGCTCAAGAAGCTGGTAGTCAATTGTCTACTTGAACCACTGCTGTTTGTGGTATAGGTACACCTATGTTGCAGTTAGGGAGTTCCAGGATATTGACCCAGCAGCGACAAGTTACCATCTATATACATATAATAGATATCTATTTATCTGATTGATTTAGACATGTAGGGTGGGATTTTCCAGTCGCATCCCCCCCCCCAAGACCTGAAAGCCCCACTTAGTCAATGGGCTTTTAAATGGTTGGTCATGTTATCCATCCCATCCATGATGATTCCCGCGGTGGGCAGGACCGGAAAATTTACCTCATCATTCATTCCTGCTGCATCCTTGTTGCCATTGCTTCCAGTAACATTGTGAACCAAACAACAACCTGCCATAAGATCTTTCCATACAAAATAGGCGATTATAAATGATGCAATCACAGTTCAAAAAAAAAGAATCAAAATTGCTTCCTTTAAAATTGCTTTGGTCTGTGGACATATGATCTAAAACATAATGATAAAATAGATGGTGGATTCAACCCTTTAAGTTGCATTTGTATCTCATCCTTTCAATATGCTCAGCTAACAAAGACAAAATTCATCCAGTCCTTTTTTTCAAAAGGATGGAATGCATCCCAGGGTACTGAAAGAAATGTCAGAGGTAATAGCGGATGCGTTAGTGGTTATTTATCAAAATTCGTTGGATTCTGGGGTAGTGCTGGCGGATTGGAAAACGGCTAATGTTACGCCGCTGTTTAAAAAAGGAAATAGACAAAAGGCGGGTAACTACAGGCCAGTTAGCTTAACGTCTGTAGTTGGGAAAATGCTAGAATCCATCATTAAAGAAGAAATAGCAGGCCATCTGGATAAGAATGGTTCGATTAAGCAGATGCAGCATGGATTCATGAGGGGAAAGTCGTGCTTGACGAACTTGTTGGATTTTTATGAAGATGTGACTAGTGCGGTTGACGGAGGGGAACCGGTGGATGCAGTGTTTTTGGATTTCCAAAAGGCGTTTGATAAGGTGCCTCACAAAAGGTTGCTGAAGAAGATTGGGTCACACGGAGTTTGGGGTAGGGTGTTAGCGTGGATTGGGGATTGGCTATCCGACAGGAAGCAGAGAGTCGGAATAAATGGGTGCTTTTCTGGTTGGCGGATGGTAACTAGTGGCGTGTCGCAGGGATCGGTACTGGGGCCTCAACTATTTACCATTTATATAGACGATCTGGAGGGGGGGACTGAGTGTAGGGTAACAAAGTTTGCAGACGACACAAAGATAAGTGGAAAAGTGAATCGTGTGGAGGGTGTAGAAGGTCTGCAGAGAGATTTGGACAGGCTGAGTGAGTGGGCGAGGATCTGGCAGATGGAGTATAACGTTGACAAATGTGAGGTTATTCACTTTGGAGGAAATAATAGCAAATTGGATTATTATCTAAATGGAAAAAAATTACAACATGCTACTGTGCAAAGGGACCTGGGGGTCCTTGTGCATGAGACGCAAAAACCCAGTCTGCAGGTGCAACAGGTGATCAAGAAGGCAAATGGGATGTTGGCCTATATCGCAAGGGGGATAGAATATAAAAGCAGAGATGTCTTGCTGCATCTGTACAGAGCATTGGTGAGGCCGCAGCTGGAATACTGTGTGCAGTATTGATCCCCTTATTTGCGGAAGGATATATTGGCCTTGGAGGGAGTGCAGAGAAGGTTCACCAGGTTGATACTGGAGATGATGGGTGTTGATTATGAGGAGAGACTGAGCAGATTGGGTTTGTACTCGTTGGAATTTAGAAGGCTGAGCGGGGGGTCTTATAGAGACCTATAAGATAATGAAGGGGCTGGATAGGGTAGAGGTGGAGAGATTCTTTCCACTTAGAAAGGAAGCTAGAACTAGAGGCACAGCCTCAAAATTAAGGGGGATCAGTTTAGGACAGAGTTGAGGAGGAACTTCTTCTCTCAGAGGGTGGTGAATCTCTGGAATTCTCCGCCCACTGAAGTGGTGGAGGCTACCTCGTTGAATATGTTTAAATCACGGATAGATGGATTCCTGATCGGTAAGGGAATTAGGGGTTATGGGGATCAGGCGGGTAAGTGGAACTGATCCACTTCAGATCAGCCATGATCTTATTGAATGGCGGGGCAGGCTCGAGGGGCTAGATGGCCTACTCCTGCTCCTATTTCTTATGTTCTTATGTTCTTAAACTGAAGAATAATATGATGGATGAATTGCTGCAGAGGGAATAGGAATTAAATTAGACAGAAAGGTACAAGTCAGGAATGTGATGGAATACTCTCCACTTGCCTGGATGAGATTTGTGGATTCTCAATCATTGAATAAAAGCAGGGCTGGGATAGACACACTTTTGGTCCCGCAGGAAATCAAGAATATGGGGAGCTCGTGGGAAAGTGGAGTTGAAGTCACAGATCAGTCGTGATCGTCTTGAATGATGGAGAAGGCTCCCTGGGGCACATGGTCTACTCCTATTTCTTGTGTTGTTCTTATGTGTAAGATAGATGTGCACATCAGATAATTTTAAAATGAAGGAAGGAAAGCTGGAATATTTTGTGTCACAATATTTTCACTTTCAACCCTGGTTATTATTATTAATAAAAACAAATATCCGACTATACATTATGCTGCTTTTCTAGTGTTTAAGATCTTTATTTGGGAGGCGACAAAATGTGTAAATGGCAACTCAGCTGCTTTTAACGAAACATTCTGAAGAATGTTGTATGCAATTATTTTTAATTTGACCCGAGGTGGAATGTTGCTTCAAAAATCTAAAGGCATAGTGGTTACATAATTGTGCAGTTTTTGTTAAATCCTTCCAGTGTAACACTTAACATTTTTAATTACATCAGTGTTACTGAACGTGTTTGCTCATTGTGATCTTGTACTAATGCAGTGAAAGTTAATTGTCTCATCTTAGCCCCAACGTCGCTCATTTTAAGAAAAGAGAAGATACTTTCTTTAACCCCACGCCCTAAGGAGGAAGAAGAGGTAGCCACTTTGATTGGCAGGTTTATTGGCAAATCAGGGACCATCATTCAGCATTGCAGCACACCAGGGAATGCTGAGGGAAAGGTGAAAGGTTTTTAATCAGTCTTTGGATGGAGATGGAAGTTAGTATTCAGCTTTTTGTGGTGTGATGAGGAAAAAAAAGCTTTCCATAAGTTTAAACCAGAGTTGGAGTTCAGGACCTCCAGTTTCCAGTTGGCATATGTGCCAACTGGAAACAGCACTGGCTGTTCGAGAGAAAATGCAGCATAAGAACAAACAGTAAGAGTTTCTATGGATATATAAATAGGAAGTAGGTGGCTAAGGTAAATGTGGGACCACTACTGAATGAGGTGGGTAAATTGATAACAGCAACCAAAGAAATGGAGGATACGCTAAATAAAATATTTTGCATCAGTCTTCACAGTGGAAGACATTGTAAATATCCCTAAGATATCAGATGGGCCGATTTCAAATAACATGATAGAACTTAAAATGATCCCAATCACAAGGGATAGAGCATAAGAGAAACTCGAGGGGCTAAAGGTGGACAAGTGGACAAGTTGCCAGGACCCGATGAACTGCATGCTAGGGTTTTAATGGAGTGGCTGCAAATACACTCCATTGTTTGAAGTTGTATGTAACTCGCTAAATTCCGGGAGCATACCAGAAGATTGAAAAACCAATGCCAATGTGACTCTCTTGTTCAATAAGGGAGTAAGGCAGAAGGTAGGGAACCTTAGGCCAGTTAGTTTAACATCTATTATTGGAAAGATGCTGGAGTCAACAATCAAAGAGGAAATAGCTAATCATTTAGGCAAGATGAATATAATCAAACCTAGTCAACATGATTTTATGAAAGGTAAATCTTGTTTGACAAATTTACTTGAATTCTTTGAGGATGTAACAGAGAGAATAGGTAGAGAGGAACTCTAGATGTAGTGTATTTAGACTTACAAATGGCATTTGACAAGGTGCTGCATAGGAGGCTGGTACATAAAGTAAAAGCCCATGGAATTGGAGGAAGTGTGTTAGCATGGATTGAAAACTGACTGTCACAAAGAAAACAGAGAGTTGGAATAAATGGGTAATTTTCCAAGTGGAAAAATGTCAGTAGTGTCAGTGCGGGATGTCAGTACCGCAGGGATCAGTTCTTGACCCGCAATTGTTCACTAGTGTTTAATGACCTGGAAGGTTTCCAAATTTGCCGATGATACGAGGATAGGTGGAAAGGTGTGTTGTGATAAAGATGTTGTGGTTCTGCAATAGGATATAGATAAATTGGGTGACTGGGCGAAAACCTGGCAAATGGAGTTTAATATGGGGAAGTGCGAGGTCATGCACTTTGGTAGGAGGAATCAAAAGACAGATTATTATCTAAATGGGAGAAAGACTGCAGGTGAGTGAAATACAAAGGGATCTAGGTGTTTTAGTGCATGAATCATAAAAAGCCAGCAGGCAGATCCTACAAATAGTTAAGAAGGCAAATGGCATTTTGGCCTTTATTGCAAAGCGGTTGGAGTTTAAAATTAGGGAGGTTTTGTTGCAATTGTACAGGATGTGGTTGAGGCCTCTCCTGAAATACTGCATACAGTTTTGGTCCCCTTGCCTAAAAAAAGGATTTAGTAACATTTGAGGCAGTCCAAAGGAGTTTCAGCAGGCTAATTCCTGGGATGAGAGCGTTGTTTTACCAAGAGACTAAATGTTCTGGGTCTGTATTCCTTGGGGTTTAGAAGAGTGAGGGGTGAGCTTATTCAAACTTATAAGATCCTGAGGGTTTTGACAGGGTAGATGGTGAGATATTTTCACTAGTGGGAGAGTCTCGAACAAAGGGACATAACTACAAGATAAAGGACCGGTGATTTAAAACTGAGATGTGTAGAAATTTCTTCTTGCAGAGAGTGGTGAATCTCTGGAATTATCTGCCCCAAGGGTGATGGAGGCTGGAAGATTAGAGGTATTCAATTGATAGATCGAGGAAAGGAGGGTTTTGGGGAAATGGCACAGAAAAGAGTTCAGGCTGCTATAGATCAGCCATGATCATATTGAATGGCAGAGCAGGCTTGAAGGATCTGGTGGCCTACTCCTGCTTCTGTTTCTTGTGTTCGAGTCTTTTTCGGCTATCATGTCTTAGCTTAGTTAGCTGGACGGCTGGTTCGTGATGCGGAGTGATGCCAACAGCGCAGGTTCAATCCCCATTACCATCTGAGGTTATTCACAAAGGCCCTGCTATCTCAATCTTGTCACTCATCTGAGGTGTGGTGATTCTCAGATTAAATCACTACCAGTCAGCTCTCTCTCTTGAAAGGGGGAAGAGCAGCCTGTGGTCCTCTGAGATGTTGGCGGCTTGCATTTCACATGTGCCGACCGGGATTTTGGCTGCAAATACACAGTTTGTTGAATTCGCACATGCACTGGCCAGAAAAGAGGCTGCACATGTACAGTTTGTGGGTTTTCTCATCTTCAGGCCAGGAAGTGGCCCTGTGCACATGCACAGAAAGAAAAGTAACACATCGTGAAATTGCAGGTCAGGTGACCTAAAGAGGAATGCCATTGGAGAATAGGTGTCCCAGGGAACAGGACACTGGGAGGGGGACAAGGAGCTCCCAAAAAAAAGAAAATCCTAAACCAGGGAATGGGGAAGGAAAAAGGTCCTAGGTAAGGGACCAGGACAGAGATCGGAAACAGATCCTGTTAAGCAAACTCGAGAGAGAGGAGCTGAGCAATAGGCTCCCAATTATAGATAGCAGATTTGAAGCCAAATAAGCTCCAGAGAAGTGAAGATCCAAGCGGGCAGCGAAAGGTCGGTGACTCCATGCTGCAGGCCTCAAGGGAAACAGTACCCTTTGGAGCAGTGCTATTCTGCTTGGCAAGTCCAAAGATCTGAATTTGTATTTGGAAGGTGAAACTTGAGTGCATGTGGAGATCCAGAGGAAAGAAGGCGGGATTGAAACCCTTGAGATGGATCCTGGTTGAAGCCATCTGAGTGTGTGACGTTTAGAGAGAATTTTGAGTTCCTCAAATGTGGAGATTGGAAGCCTTCTTGAGAAAAAGAGAGTTTCAGTGAGACCGGTTGACTCACAGTGTGACAAGTGTCTGGGTGGATTGATGAGAAATCCATGGAATCTGTTTTGGTGGCATCTGTCACTTGTTTTGGGATTAGGGTGACTGACAAATGTTGACTGTTAATTTGCATATACCACATACCATGAATATTAGCGTGTAAGATAGGTATGGTAAATTGTTTTATCTTTCTGAATTCGTATGTGTCTGTAAAGATATAGTTGGGATGAAGAGATGACAATTTGAATCATTTTCTTTTGTTTATTTTACTATCTATGCAATCATTTTGTCTGGTGCATTTTGGTTCATTTTTCTGATTTAATAAATGTTTCCTTTTTTTGTGTTAAATGTCCATCAGCGGACTGTAAATATATTTGGTAACTTCCCTCCTGGGAAGTAGTATGAGCTCATAGAACATGAAAAGTAGGGGCAAGGATAGACCAACAGCCTCAAGTCTGCTCCACTGTTTAATAAAATGATGTCAACATCAACTCCACTTTCCCACCCTATTTCCATATCACTTGGTCAAACCTATTGCTCTCAGTCCTGAACATACTTATGGGCGGCACGGTGGCACAGTGGTTAGCACTGCTGCTTCACAGCGTCAGGGACCTGGCTTGGGTCACTGTCTGTGTGGTGTTTGCACGTTCTCCCCATGTCTGTGTAGGTTTCCTCCAGGTTCTCCTGTTTCCTCCCATAGTCCAAAGATGGGCAGGTTAGGCGATTGGCCGTGGTAAATGTGTGAGGTTACGGGGATAGGGTGGGGGGAGGTGGGCATGGGTAAGATGCTCTGTCACAGATTTGGTGCGGACTCAATGGACTGAATGGCCTCCTTCTGCACTGTAGGAATTCTATGATTAACGACTGAGCATTTAACATCACCTGGAAAATGTTAAAGATTCTATAACCATCTTAGTGAAGAAATTTCTACTCATCTCAGTCCTAAATGTCCAGTCACGTATCTTTAGACTATGACCACGAATTCTAATCACTCAGTCAGTGAAAACCGCCTTTCAGCATGTACTCTCAGTTTCTCTCTTCTATGTTTCAATGCGATCACCTTTATTTATTTTAAACTCCAGAGAATATAAGCCCATTCTACTTGATCTCTCGTCTTATTCCATCAATCGAAGTATGGCCAGTAATACAGTGATGTTGATGTAGACAGGTTGCCTCCCTACTTCCACCCAGTTATTATGAATGAAGACAAATAGAGCCAGTGAATTCTCATTCGCTACATAACTCGATTGAATTTTATTTAATTAAAACAATTGAAGTCAAAGTTCCCATGACAACTGTCAGTGATAAATATAGTATGTGCTTCAAAATATATTTATACTAATGGTGTATCATTCCTTTCAGTAATCTTCGTGAGAAGATTAAAAGTAAGCGCAAGGCGCTACAAGCATCTCTAACTGTAAGCAGTGAAGTCACTGATACCCGGGTGAGTGTGTTGACATCTTTCAATATTTTCTTCAAGATGTGTGATTTGTGTAGTAGATGTGGTGGGGTATTGAAATGCAAGTAATGGGTGAGAGATAATTGCAAAGGCTACTAAGAGAAGAGAGCAATTAATGGTCAGTTTGTGATCATTACTGAAAGATGCTACTCACCAATGTGAAATTTGGTTCGCAACTTACTTGATGGGCACAGACCCAGGTCTTATCAATTTTCCTCCACCACAACAAAACCTACCAACCATTAAAAGATATAGAAGGGTGATTGGGGTGAAAATGATAGTTGGCCTTTGGTTCCCCTTGCTCCCAAACCCAGTCAAATAGCTTATTGTAGTAGCCTTATTTCACCACAGCAAGAAACTGTGAAAGCTTCCCGGCTCAATTCTATTCCGGTCAGTGCACTTCGAGCTGAATCACTGGAGTGCCCTGGCTTACCATCCCCTGATTTTGATCATTGTTTCGAATGCTCCGTTTTTCAAATTAGACACTTCTGAAAACGAAATGATTTAAAAGCCTGGAACTCTCTGCAAGCATGGAAAAATTACACCTGTTAGGGATTAACTGTAGCCCCACTTCTCATGAGCAGAGCCTGCAAGATCCAAGGTTGCATTTGCAAGGTGAAGAGATCATCTCTTCTTTGATCCAGGCTCAACATTTGAGCATAACAGCAAGTTTCTGGATTTTGTGGTGTGTGGTAAAATTATGGTCATTTTGGTGGTTGTGTCCTTACAAGAGATTAAAGTTTATTTATTAGTCACAAGTTGGCTTAAATTCAAACTGTGATGAAGTTATTGTGAAAATCCCCTCGTTGCCACACTCCAGTGCTTGTTCGGGTACATTGAGGGAGAATTTAGCATGGCCAATGCACCTAACCAGCACGTCTTTCGGACTGTGGGAGGAAACCGGAGCACCCGGAGGAAACCCATGTAGACACAGGGAGAACGTGCAAACTCCACACAGACAGTGACCCAAGCTGAGAATCAAACCCGGGACCCTGGCGCTGTGAGGCAGCAGTGCTAACCACTGTGCCACCCTTCAATAAAGTGTACCTCCAATAAAGTTTAGAGACCTTAAGCTATGGATATTGATTTTCTAGCCTGGCCCCAGGACTGTCATTGAAGTAATTCACTGAATGTGAAATGTTTTGGGGTGTTTGACAGGCAGAACACGATGTCACAAATATTCCTTTTAATTGGAGCATTTATTACCTTTCTATCTAGCGAGGCGTACATGGCACCGTCAATCCATTTCTCGTGCACCAGTCATTTTCTTCAGATTTGTTGTGCTCATTCATCAGGCATATAAAGGTGTCAAGGAAGCCTGTGTCGATACAGGAGAGTTCAACATTTTTTAGCATGTAATTCTCTACAAACCAAGCTGAGTCGGTCTAGAAAATTCTACCAGGTGACCAATTTTTAAAGGTAAAATGTCAGTTAAAAATTCATAGAATCCCTACAATGCAGAAGGAGGCCATTTGGCCAATTGAGCCTGCATCGACAACAATCCTATCCAGGCCCTATTCCCGTAACTCCATGTAGTTACCCTGCTAGTCCCCCTGACACAAAGGGGCAACTGAGCATGACTAATCACCCTAACCCGCACGTCTTTGTGACTGTGGGAGGAAACCAGGGCACCCGGAGGAAACCTACGCAGAAATGGTGAGGACGTGCAAATTCCGCACAGACAGTTACCCGAGGCCGGAATTGAACCCGGGTCCCTGATGCTGTAAAGCAACAGTACTAATCACTGTTACTACTGTTAACTGAGGAAAACCAAAGCCAGCTTGGGATGAGACACCTGCAAATTCTTCACTCCTCAAGTATTTCGTATAAAGAGAAACCATTTCCAGTGACAGGAAGATTAGTGATCAGAGGATCCATTCATTAAGAACCAGAAGAGAGATGATGAAGGGGATAGATAGAGTGAACGTTCAAAGACTATTTCCTCGGGTGGATGGAGCTATTACAAGGGGGCATAACTATAGGGTTCGTGGTGGGAGATACAGGAAGGATATCAGAGGTAGGTTCTTTACGCAGAGAGTGGTTGGGGTGTGGAATGGACTGCCTGCAGTGATAGTGGAGTCAGACACTTTAGGAACATTTAAGCGGTTATTGGATAGGCACATGGAGCACTCCAGGATGATAGGGAGTGGGATAGCTTGATCTTGGTTTCAGATAAAGCTCGGCACAACATCGTGGGCCGAAGGGCCTGTTCTGTGCTGTACTGTTCTATGTTCTATGACGGTTTTATTTTTGCTGTGAGTTTGTATGATTTGGAATGTACTGCCTGATATAGGGTTAGAAATAGATTCAATAATAAATTTAAAAGGGAATTGGATGTAGACTTGAAGGAAACTTTTGCAGGAAGGAGCAGTGCTATGGAGCTAAACTAATATTTTTTTTCAAAGAGCTGGTATAGACATGATGGGTAGAATGGCCTCACTCTGCTATAAAAAGAAAAACTCTGATTCTAAGAAGATAACTCGTTCAACTTTTTTATAGTTGGAGGGTGTTGGGGAAGCAATACTTCCCATTCAAATTTGAGCAAGAGATGAAAATACACATTTATAATCATAACTGAGTAATATTTTCTCCACCATTGCACTCCTGCCCTCCCAGCTTTCACTATCCATATAACTCAGAACGCTCCTCTCAAAAAATAGGAAGGTGGTTGGCTAACTGATGCCTCATAGATTGATTTGTTCCTGCATTCTAGATATTGTTTGTTAGACTGTGAGGATGATACCAATAAACTGCAACAGGACACAGGTACGCTGAATGAGCAGATAAGTGGCAGGTAGAATTTAATACAGAGAAGTGTGAGATGATGCATTTTGGCAGAAAGGATAGGGAGAGGCAATCTAGACTAGATACCATGCTTTTGAAGAGCGTACAGGGTGGAGGGATCTGAGGGTTCACGCAAATATATCTTTGAAGATGGCAGGATATATTGAGAGAGTAACGCATGTGTGATCTTGGGCTTCATAAATGGAGGCATTGAGTACAAAAGCAGGAAAGTTATGCAGAATCTTTATAAAACTCTGCTTAGGCCACATCTAGAGTGTCCAATTCTGGTCACCGTACTTTAGGAGAGATATCCAGGTCCTTGAAGGGTGCAGAGGAGATTTATCAGAATAGTTCCAGGGATGAGGGATTTTAACTATAAGGCTAGATTGGAGGAGCTGGGGTTGTTTTATGAGGGAGGAGATTTGATAGAAGTGTATAAGATGTGTATAGGCATAGATAAGGTAGGCAAAGAAAAACTACTCCATTAACTAATTTTACAAGGACAAGGGACACAGATTTAAGATTTTGAGTAAAAGATGCAGGGAGGATGTGAGAAAGGACATTTTTATGCAGCGCGTGGTAATGGTAACTCACTGCTTATGAGAATGCTAGAAACAGAGACAGTGAATACTTTTAGAAGGAAATTAAATGGGCATTTGAGAGAAATAATCTTGCAGGGCTTGGGGGGGAAAAGCCAGGTTGATAAAACTGATTGGATTGCTCTACAGAGAGCTGGCATGGACTCAATTGGCTGAATGGCCTTCTGAGCGCATTGACTGGCTCTGGTATGAAGTACATTGAAAGGAACAGAATAAATTGCCAACATGTGTCCTGATGGGTCTAGCTATTCTTGCTGGCTTAGACTTGAATATCTGTATTCCGTGTCCACTACAAGTGGATTTCAGCCATTGCTATCTGGAGTGCCCCATGATTGCTTCCTCTCTTGAACTTGAAGAGAAAATAAAGTTATTCTGTCCATCAAAATGTTTGTGACATTGGCCGTTAGTCGGGTGATTTTGAGGATAGAGTTTAGACTCTTCTAGCTGGTGGAGAAATATGTACAGGCAACAAAGTTAAGAATTCTTGAGTCGTCAAAGGAAGATAATCAAGTTTACAAAGAAGAGAAAACGTAACCTTTTTTTAACTTACTAGGGTTTGGCTATGGAAGAAATTGAAGGCAGCACAAGAATTGAAAATGCTACGATTGTGGAGGTTTGTATCTCTGCCATTCACTGAACTTGTCTAAAACTTTGAAAGTGACAAAAACATGTTGCTGTATTTTCCTCCCGCACAGACAGTTGGATTGTTGCTGCTATTTCCAAATACATGCTGCATGTTTACTTTGCAAATGATATCTGAGAGTCTGTCTTAATCTCAACATGATATATTTTCATGTGAATTTACGACTCTCCAGTTTTTTAACAGTTTTAAAATGTTTTCTCTGATTTTCTGAAATAATTGCCTGTCCTCCTATTTGTAAAGCTATGGTGTGCCCCAAACTGTTTATAAGAGCTCACTACGGGAGAGTTGTGTGGACTGTGTTCATGTGCATTATTAAATAAAATCCATTCCCAATCTCCATCTGTTGTTCCATCTGGGAATTCTGTGAGCAAGACCCTAGCTATGTCTTGAGGCATACAGGTTGCTTACCTGTTACCTGAGATGCCACACTATTGCCTGTGGAAAATTTTATTGGTTTGGTTTGTCTTTGAGTTTTTCAGAAATTGCTGACAGTAATAGAGAAAGATCAAATAGGAAATTAGGTGCAGGCTTAAATGTTTGTATTTCAATGCAGGGTAGGGAATCACCAATAAAGGACAGGAGTTACAGATACGTGACATTAATGAAGAATAACAACAGCTTGTATTTATAAAGATCCTTCAACATGAAGAAATCTTGTAAGATGGGTGGCACAATGCTTAGCACTGATGCCTCACAACACCAGGGAACCGGGTTTGATTCTGCCCTTGGGTGTCTGTGTGGAGTTTGCACATTCTCCCCGTGTTTATGTGGGTTTTCTCCAGGTCCTCCATTTTCCTCCCACAATCCAAAGATGTGCAAATTAGGTGGATTTGCTATGGTAAATACATGGAGTTTTGTGGATAGGGGGGGGGCACGGACTTGGGTAAGGTGCTCTTCAGAGAGTCAGTGCAGATTCGTTGGGCCAGATGGCCTCCTCCTGCATTGTAGGCATTCTGTGGAAGATTTTTCACTGATGAAGGTATGATTGGATGCTAAGTTTAGAGTTGCTGGAAGGCTTAATCAGAGAAATTGGTTTTAAGAAGTTATTTTTAAGAAAGGTAATATAGTATAGAATTAGGAAAATATTTCCAGATGGTATGGCTAAGTGCACAGTATCCTATTAATGGAGAAAATGGAAGGGGAGCTGACCAAGGGGCAGAATTAGAAGCATAGGTAGGAAGTAAGACTGGTGGAGATTGTAGAGATAGGATAGGATGAAGCTTCGGAAAGGTTTGTAGATGAATATGAGAATTTTAAATGTAACACTTTGGGGGACAAACTTAGCAATGTCCAGCATGATAAACAAGTGGGAACTTCATGCAGGAGAGAATGTGCGTGGCTAAGTTCTCAACAAAATGGAGAGTATGGAGGTAATGAAACAACACGGAAAGCATTGGCAAAATAAAGTAGAGAGTTGACAAACACGTGGATTAGATTTTTGGCATTGGTAAAGTTCAAGCCCCACTGAGAGAGACTGGGCGCTGCACTTTGGAGGGTACCTTTCAAATGAAAGGTTCAACTGAGTCCCATCATCCCAAGATTCAAAGAAGAGCAAATGAGTTTTTCTGATGTCCTGGCCAGCATTCACCTTTTAATCAAAGCACCAAAAAATAATAATTAGCCCATCCGTCTTTTTCCTGTTCTGGGAGTTTGCTGTGCTCAAGTTAGTTGCTGTGTTTCTGCACTTGACAGCAGTATATTCGCAACTGATTGGGTGTAAAGTCGTAATGTCATGAAAGGCACTTTAATGCAAATACACAAGTACAATTTCATCATCTTTCTTTTCTGTTTGCCACCTGCCTAGACATCCCGTGCCATCCATAAATTGTGTAATATTCCACATCATTCATAAACATTTTAAATCGCAAGGCTGTTAGAAGAAATCCCTTTAGAGCATTACTATTTTTCCTCAGGCAGAGTCTTGTCCTATTTATCATCGCTTTCTGTCTTGGGTTGCCAAGTCAGGTTTTAATCTTTGTAGGTAATTTTGAAACATCATTGTTTCCACCCCTGAGAAGAAAATCTGAAAAACAGCAGGTCCTATTTTACCATTTTGATTCGAAGTGCTGGGCGGACATGAAACTGGGAGTGCTTCAGATCCGACTTCTAGACCCGTTCTCAGGTGCCCCCATACGCACTCTGCCTGCAAAAATAACAGCGATTCTGAATCGCGCTACACAAGCCTGTGGGCGGGGCTTAACACACCCAAAACCATGCAGCTCCGATCGGCGCCTCCAACTGCGCATGCGCAGAAAAAAAATGATAGAATGCTGCTCCCCTACCACATAGCTCCTGGGCCAGATAATGCCTCTCCCGGCCAGATAATGCCTCCCACAGACATTGCCCCACCCCCATGACATTACTGACCCCCTTATCACCCCCACCTCCTCCGCCACCCAGACTGATCGCAGGCCCCTTCCCCCTCCTTCCCCCTCACTGATCTCAGGCAGAATGGTAGCAGACTCCCCCCTCCCCCTCACTGATCTCACTCAGAGAGCTGTTGGATGTCGGCACTTTCCTCCTCACTAACTGGAGCGCCCAAATCGGGCTTTTGTAGAGCATGTCTGTTTCGCGTTGATTCTGGACGGGTGAATGTGGTGGTAAAGGGGGAGGTGCTGATAAGGTCAATTTAAATGCATGCAAATGCATTTAAATGGCCATCGCGCCTGTTTCGGGTACGGTCCCGATCGCGGCCATTTTCAGGCCTTGGTAAAGGGGGAACCGGCACAGAGGCGGGAGTGGATCGCGCTACCCACCTCATGCCCAACTTTACCAATTTTTTGCGCCCAAAAATGGGTGCAACCTCATGGTAAAATCGGGCCCAACATCTCCAGTTGTGAAGCACTGTCAACTTATGTGCCCATGTCTTCAGAGTGGATTTTGAACCCTCCCAGTGCCAATGCTTTAATCCACACACCACAATCTTCTGATTCTGAAGCCAGATTGCTGCAGAAACGAGATTGATTACCTTCAGAGAGATTGGAGCAAGAGTTTGTAGATGTGTGCTATTTTGATGTATGGAAGAAATGACAAGAAAACCTATTAAATTTGAGGTAACTGCATTTTTGAAAAGGAAGTCAATTGTTATCTTTAAGAAGATTGAGACTTATAGAGGTCTTCGGAGGCAGAAGTCCCTTCACCAAAATCCCTTTATTTAATAACTCTTAACAGCAGTACACAAAGTGTTAACAGTCTACCTCTGGGGGTGTCAGAAGAATTGACATTCCCAGTTAAGTACAAGGCAAAGGCTCCCTGATTGGCCCATCAATTGGATCTTTAATCAGGGACATCTTTTTGTATCCAACTAAATAAATGAAATCAAATTAACTTCGGGACAACTCAAAAGGGACAGCTCCCTAAAAGGAGGGGAACCACTCGAAACAAAAGACAAAGTGGAAAGGAAACTTAAAGCATCAAATTAAAATGTGATTAAAGGGGTCAATTATACACCCCAGTCCCTACGGTGCCCAGTGGGCACGGAAGGCATCAACTGTGCCTCGGACTCTGCATGCTCCCTTTCCAGGGACACCCGGCCACGAATATAGTTGCGGTAGGATCTTTAATCAGGAGGTTCATACTCCAACAGGCTAACCTTCATAGCCTGATTGAAATCATTACAGAGGGTATAACACTGCTTGATATATTCTCCTTTCCAGAGGAGGTAGAAGGAGGGCAACTTGGTATTTCCTAAAATAGGGAAAGGAAATCCATAATAGAATTTCTGTTTGGGGTCTAGATGTGTTGGGTTAATGTTTTCTGAATCTGAACATTATATAGGGGTGCAATTCATCTTCAGTGGGAGCACAGAATAAACAATTGTGAATTGGCAGCTTGTATTACATCCCACCTAATTTTTCTCCAGTGAAGTCCATGAAAAAGAGCAAAGTTTAAAATGGTTTGCTGATTAGACATTGCCCATTGTGTGCTATTGTTGAGGACCAATTTTCTCCCTATGGCATTGTCTAAGAGGTGATTCACAATGGGGGGTTAGCATTGATTATTTGAGAATGATGTCCTTTTACCCTTTTGGATCAGCCTGAATCAAAGAGCAGCTAATGATAATTGGGTTTGATGTGTATATTCCCCCATTCTTGTCTTGCTCCATTGCTATAAAACCTGCAAAAAAAGTTGAGTTGTCAATGGATTGTGTTTTTAAAAGTACATGGAGATTTAACAAGGAACTAAATGGGTATCTCCAAAGAGATTGATGCCTAAAGTGAGCTTAACACCACATAATTTTTTTCTCTCTCCTAAAAGAGGTAGAGGAAGGAACTTGATGTTCCCTGAAGTGAAGAATTAACAGATGGTGTGAAAAGGAAACCACTGGAGAGAACTGTTAAAGTTTTCTTGCCTTTTACTGCACTGGAAAATGCATACAAATTAGGTCAGGGATAGGCCACTCAGCCCTCCGAGCCTGCTCTGTCTTTCAATGAGATCATAGCTGATCTGATTGTAACTCTACTCCACTTTTTGCTTACCCTGATAACCTTCAGAAGAATCTGAAGATGAGTTATATTGGACTCAAAATGTAAGCTCTGTTTCTCTCTACAAATGCCACCAGATTAGCTAAGTTTTTCCAGCACTTTTTGTTTTCATTACTTTAAATGTAAATTGGTGTTTTGATATATTGAGACCAATCGTCTCTTTTCTGTGACTTCTGTATTGAATGCAAGGAAATAAACTCTCTGGATCATAGATCATAATTATGCTCAAATAAAAGCAAAATGCTGTGGATGCCGGAAATCTGAAATAAAAACACACAACTCTCTGGATAAGCTCAGCAGGTCTGGCAGATCAGTGGAGAGAAACAGTTAACATTTCAGATCTAAATGATCCTTCTACAATTCTTTATAATGGATATCCTATTTTGATTCAGTCACAATCTTGCACAATTTCTACATTTATGTTCTTTTTTTCTTCATCATCTCCCAATTTCCACCTGTTTAATATCATTATTATATCTTGACAGAATATCTTACTTCTAACTGGTCGGAATTCTCCAGCCTTGCCCGAGGCAGGGATTCTCCAGTCCCACTGCAGTGAATGGAGGTTTGGCTGAGTGCTAAATTCTCCGTTCTCACTGGCAGCGGAAGCGAGGCGTGTGGAACCGGAGAATTTCGGCCACTGAAATTTCTCCAGATTGAAATCAAAGTAACATTTGTGTGAAAGAGCCAACAAAAAATATGTACTAGATATAGAAGTGTACTAATAAGATAACACACCATTGAGGGAAGACATTATCGGCATGGGTGGCAGGGGTAGGAGAGACACAACCAAAGACAATCCAGTACCCAGATTATTTCCACTACATTAATCAAAATGATTCCAGGACTACTCCTTCCATAAATTCAGCACCTGGACTGAAACAAACCAATGTGCTTTAAAGTGCTCCAAACCACAAAAATACATGAAATTGAACAAAAAATCCTTTTCTTTTAGCTGCTCTTTCAGAAAGAAATGTAAACTTTGTTTTCCACTGTTTCTCCAGAGATATTGGTTGAAACCTCATTAATTTCTAACCTGGTAAATTTTGATCTATTGGAACAATGATTGTGGTTTTTCCTTTTGAGGCTGCATATTTATTTGGTGAATAATTCCTCATTAATTGGATGATTCCTTAAACTGTCAATGTTTTACAACACTAAATGGGGCTCTGCTTTGCCTTGCCGGCAAATCATTTCTGTTTTCCATTCGTGGATATGTCATCAATCCAATGTCATCCAGTGCTCTTCATGTAAAGACGTTTGCCAGAAGGAAATTTTCTGTAACTTTTTGGTTTGGCAGTATTAAGTGAAATTGTTGTACACAGTCAATTCTGTTTGAATAACTCCTGCCTCCTGGGAATGGCTGTTGGAAAAAACCAAACAAATTCTTCTGTGCTTGTTTTTGTTGGAAAGTTTGTTGGAGTTAATTGCTCTATTTTAAAGCTGTAGCTCATATATGTTCCGTTCATGAACTGAACTGGTTTTGAGTCCATTGCATAAACCTATTCCATTCATAGCATGACCTGCTTTCAGTTTTCCAAGTTTGAAGAAGCAAATAATAAGCACAAAAGTTAAATGTTATTGCGTGCCACTGCGTTACGTAACGCAATAGTCACATTTTGGATTTTTGACCATTTTTCACATGATGTGCGAAAGAAGGAGCTATTTTTAAACTTATTTTTTCAAGAGAAGTAAATTCGTGCAAGCTTTCTTGAAAAAGAACATTGAGACAATAGGTGGTTAATATATAACTGTTGTTCACAGAGACTACAAAGAATAGCATTTAAGTAGCTTATCTCAGGGAACTTGGGGAAATAAATAGTGATGTCTTGAGAAGTGTACATATAACAGAGAGGGAGGTGCTGGAAATCTTAAAGCGCATCAAGTAGGTAAATCCCTGGGACCTGATGAAGTGTATCCCAGATGTAGTTTCTGTGATACACTTCATCCCAGTAGGTAGTTTTTCTAGATTTTGGTGGGTTTTCCTGGGGACCCCACATTTGGCTTGGGCCACAGACATGGGCGCCATAATCATGCATTAACCCATCTCCCCTGTTGTCTCAAAGAACTCTAATTAGGTTTGTTAACTAGTCTTCCTTTCTGAAATTCATGTTGGCTGTTTTTCAATATTTTCTCTTCATCTAAATATTTAGCAATTTTATTGATAACTAAAGACTGTAATTTAAGATGAGAAATTGACTCCAGTTCTGATTCACCTTTCTGTGATTGGCTACGCTCAAAAGACTTCTTTGGTATTATTTGTACAGCTCCTTCTGATTCCTTATCCTATTTCCTTCAAGATGTCAGGTTCTGGAATTTTAGACTGGATGACCGCTTTGCTGAGCACCTTCGGTCTGTGCACAATCAGGACCCTGACCTTCCCGTTGCTTGCCATTTCAAAACACGATCCTGCTCCCATGCCCACGTGACTGTCCTTCGCCTGCTGCAATGTTCCAGTGAAGCTCAACGCAAACTGAAGGAACAGCATCTCATCTTCTGGCTAGGCACATTACATCGAATTCCACAACTTTAGATGATTAGCTCTACCCCACCTTGACCCCTTTGTTTCATTTTATTTAATTTTTAACTGTTCTCTACCTTTTATTTCTTCATTATCTTTATTTTTCTCTCCCCCCCCACTCTTTCCCCCTATTTTATCCCCCCCTTTCCTTACCTTTTCTCCACTTTTGCTTCCCTTTTCCCCCTTTATCTCAATTTTACTTCTCTCCCCCCCACCCCCCTCATCTGTCCTCTGATTTCAGCTTCTCTGTTGTTTGGCCATTCACACCTTCTATTCTCTCTATGGACTGCCATTAGTAGCCTTTCCCCCTTGTTTCTGTGGCTATGACTCATCTTTCATTCCCTCACCCTACATTATAAATATCTCCCACTTTCTATACTTTGACAAAGGGTCATCTGGACTTGAAATGACAGCTCTTTTCTCTCCTTACAGATGTTGCCAGGCCTGCTGAGATTTTCCAGCATTTTCTCTTTTGGTTTCAGATTCCAGCATCTGCAGTAATTTGCTTTTATCTGTCATTTTAGCCCTCTTTTCATTTACAATCTTCCTAATATCTTCCTTTAACTTGTTATATCTTTTATCTTTTAAGGGCGGCACGGTAGCACAGTGGTTAGCACTGCTGCTTCACAGCTCCAGGGTCCCAGGTTCGATTCCCGGCTCGGGTCTCTGTCTGTGTGGAGTTTGCACATTCTCCTCGTGTCTGCATGGGTTTCCTCCGGGTGCTCCGGTTTCCTCCCACAGTCCAAAGATGTGCGGGTTAGGTTGATTGGCCAGGTTAAAAATTGCCCCTTAGAGTCCTGAGATGCGTAGGTTAGCGGGATTAGCGGGTAAATATGTGGGGGTAGGGGTGGGGGTAGGGGGTAGGGGGTAGGGGTGGGATTGTGGTCGGTGCAGACTCGATGGGCCGAATGGCCTCCTTCTGCACTGTAGGGTTTCTATGATTTCTATGATCTCAGTTTTGTACTAGCTTGGAATGAAAATAGGGTAGGTTCTATAATGGGCAGGTGATCCATTCTGCCAAATTACCATCCATGCAGTGAAGATGAACATTTTCCCCATTATGTTCTCCTTGAGCTCATCCCAAATGTTTCTATTACTGTTAAATTTTGGCTGCTTTAACTCTATCCCCTTACTGGCAGGAACTATATTTGCATTGTGGTTTATGCAGGAAATTCAGAATGAGGATGAACAGGTGGAGAATCTGAAACGGACCGTGAAAGCCCAAAGACAAAGAAGAAAAAAAATGGTATGTTTGTCCATACATCATTGTACGTGCTGATCTTTTACTCCTGTCATTTCTGTCTTAGGGATTTGGTGATTATTTAATGCCTACCTGTCTTTGATTTTAAACAAATTGCCTGGAATTTCTCCTCAAGTTCTCACATGAAACTTGGAGTATTCCAAGGCGATATCCATATTCATTCACTTACTTAGCAACATTTTCATCCACTTCGATGTAACTGGTTATAGTTGGCATTCACAAGATGGCGATTATTGCTCTAACTTAGTTGTTCTCAGAAGTTGATGCAGAGTTTCTATTTGAACTGCTGGTGTTGAGGAGAGGTTTCTGAGATATTAACTTGATGACACAGCAAATAGCAGCAGGAGTAGGCCATTCGGCCTGTGAGTCCGCTGCTCCATTCTAAAAGTTCATGGCTGATCATCTACCTCTTTGGTAATTTTCCTCGTTGTCCCCATATCTCTTGACGTCACTGCTCTCGAGAAATCTATCGATTATTGACAATCAATGGTTAAAAATGTCCAAACCAGGATGTTAAGTGATTGGGAACTAACAAAGATCCCACAATGCTCCTGTTCTTGGTGTTGTAGGTCATGAAGGTTGCGGGGGGCAGGTGGAATTGCTATCAAAGTAGGCTTGGTGGCTGGCCGCAGTGCATTGTTTACTCAATATGCAAAGCAACTGCGATGGGGCTGGAGAAGATGAATATGGAGCCTTAAACTTGAAACAAAATCATTGTGGCCATTTATGGGTGTAGGAAAGCCCCCTTTGTTGCCTTAGTATGGTTTTAAAATTAATTTCTTGCGCTGCCAAATTTGCTGAAAAGGGAATTCAATAGTTTTATTAATTCACCTTTCAAAATAGCCAAAAGTGAATCTTCCCTCCTGCTTCTTCCCAGGTTGAGCATCGTTTGCAGCAGAGGTCGGGAGGGAGACTTGCTTCCAAACCTCCTGCTTGCTATGCGCAATAACAAGTACCAAGAGCAGCTTGGTGATGATTGGTGATTTTTTAAAAAAACCTTCCACCATGCCTTGGTGGAAAATGTCTTAAAAACAGTGTGACAAAGGTCAGAGTTTCAGCAGGTTGCATTGGAAGTTGCTTTTTTTTTAAACAAAATACATTGTTTTATTCCTTAAGCAATGTTACTGAACTTCATCAACTACATTAAAGCAACATCATAAACTAAATTTGAAATAATCATTCGGTAGTACAGAACTTGAGCTTTGCTGAAAAAAGAGACATACTGTCGACACTCATCAGGACGGAAGGAAACAACAATTTATACTTCATGAGAAGAGAGTGCTGATTGTTTGGCAAATTTGAGATCTACAAGCAAAGGGGCCAATTCATTTTGAATATGTATTTTTGTGCATTTAACTTACTTCCATTTCCAATTCTGCTTCAAATTATCTCATTTTAATTGCTTTTATTTCAAAATGAGAGAGGTTTGTGACCATTGTTGGCACTGACTCATTTTCTTCTTTTTAGCTTATTGATGACGTTGTTGATTTGCATTCTGAAGAATCCATACAAGAAACGAACGTAATTACTCAACAAAGAAGTAAGCTGTTTCTAACTAAAAATAACAAATGTTGCGTGCTTTCTTCTGTCTCAAGTAATCACCTGTATGTTTTCCAGTTGTAATTGCACCAATCCTTTTGTCTTCTCAACTTCACAAGTAGCTAGTTTGACTAAAGTTGTGATAATATAATGACAGTTGAAAGCAAACGATTTTCAGTTTTTACTGCTACAATCTATTCCAGTGGAAAATGGTTAAATATTCTGGTTGGCTTTACATGTTTATCTATTTGTATGTATAACTTAAATGATTAACATTCTAGTTTACTGTGCTGTACATATAAAGGCAAAAGAGTTTCATTTAAGCATTTCAATCTGTTGTGGTTTCTGCATTAAATTACCCAATCTCAGAACAGATGGTGTGAGTTTGGGAGAGAGCGAGAAAGAGGGGGCGGGGGGGAGGGGGCGGGAGAGATGGAGATGGATGGGAAAGTGTGTGAGAGAGGGCAGGCAAGCGTGCTGTAAGAGAAGAGACGTGTGTGAGATGGGGGGGTGTCCGAGAGGGTGGGAGGAGAGAAGGAGCATGAGAGAGAGGCAGGTGTGTGGGTGAGGGAGAGAGGGAATAGGCGGGAGTGCACATGCGCAGGAGAGGTTAGGTAGGTGTGCGTGTGCGCACAAGGGATGGAGAGAGAGTTGGCAGTACATGCAAGAGGGCGAGCTGGAAATGCATGTGAGAGAACATGAGAATTAGGAGCAGGAATAGGCAATTCAGCCCCTCAAACCTGCTCTGCCAGTCAGCACAATCAGGGCTAATCTCATCTCGGCCTTCCTGCCCACTCCCCAAAACCTTTCAACTTGATACTAATGAAAAATTTATCTCTCTCCTCAAATTTGTTTAGTGTTTTGGCATCCACTGCACTCTGCGGTAGAGAATTCCACAGACTCCTTGAGTGAAGTAATTCCTTCTTATTTCTGTTTTAAATCTGCAACCCCTTAGCCTAAAACTATGGCCTCTCCTAGAGGGGGAGGAGTACGTGGGCAGGAAGAATGGTGGGAGTGCTCAAGAAAGGGAAAGAGAGCTGGTAGTGCATGAGAGGAAAGGGGAATCTGTGCAAGAGAGAGATGTCGGAGAGAGAGGTTGGAGTGCGTGAGAGAGATGGGGGGGTCCAATTTTACCATTTTCATTCTAAGTGCTGAATCTGGACGTAATGCAGATCCGACTTGGAAATCTGCCCCCCATACGCACTCAGCCTGAAAAAAAAATCACTAGTCCCATTCACGCTGTGGGCGGGGCTTAGAGCGTCCCAAATGATCAGAGCTCTGAACTGCACATGCGCAGTTAGAAAAAAATTTGAAAAAGTGCGCTCATGTCAGATCGCACCCGGGCCGCAGAAAGTGGAGAAAGCGGCCCGGGAGCAAAAAGCGGGAGCGATGGCCCCCACAGACATCAATGTCCCCCTTATCCACCACCCCCACTACCCACAAACGCGGTGGTAAAGAGGGAAATGCTGATAAAGTTAGGCGGGCAGTTCATTAATTCAATTTAAATGCCTGCAAATGCATTTAAATCGCCGTTGCGCCTGTTTTGGGTGCGGAGCGGATCGCCGCCATTCCCAGGTTTCGGTAAAGTGGCAATCTGCGTGGACGTGGGCGCGGATCGCATTAATGGCCTCACACCCAACTTTACCACATTTTCGCGCCCGAAAACGGGCACGACGCAATGGTAAAATAGGGCCCGGGGAGTGTGGGTGAGAGTGAGGGGGGTGTGCACGAGCAAGAGGAGGAGAGTTTGCAAAAGCAAGAGGGAGTAGGTATTAGTGTGGGCGAGGTGGTCACGTATGGACAAGAGGGAGAGAGGCGAGTGCAGGTGAGAAGGAGGGGGCATGCACAGGTGAGGGGGAGAGGAGGACGTGTGTGTTAGGAGCGCTTGCAAAAGGAGCACCTATGACAGGGGGGAGTATGGATTGTCAGAGATAATGGCTAGAATCTTACCACTGTTCATGCCAGTGGGATTTCCCCATCCTGCCGCAGTGAACCGAGATTTGGCTGGGAGCTTGGCGTGACCAGCAGATGAGGTCATGCTGTGTGTATTTCAGATCAGCCGTTAAACTGTGCCATGGTCTGTGATGGACATAAAAGATAATAGCGGTCTTTCTTGTTTGTCCTTTGAGGCAAAGATGACTATATTCATTATCTGGGGTGTTTGGTAGGGTTACCATGAGTTTGTTAGTGATGCTAAGGCCGATCTGTGTCCTGAAAATTCTGCTGAAAATAGGACAGGATTACACAGACGAGTGAGTTTTGGATGAGTTGCTGGTTTGGGAATTCCTCTCCTTGCATTTCCTTTCTGCCTTTGATATGCACTTGCTTTCGAAAGAGGCTACACCATTTTTTCATTTGGTTGAATCAAGTGCAGGGATCCTGCACTCAAAGGTCAATATCAAAACTCCTATTTGAAATCTCCAGAATGTCCTAGTAATGCTTCCTTTGACTGCCATGAGAGCTCATCTCAGATTCAAGCTCCCCTTAGAAGATTAAACTTAGTAAGCAAGTGTCAGGTGCTCTGGTTACACAGCCCAACTCCGTTGTGACTGTCTCAATATGGTGTGGGCACTTGGCATGCCAGCCCAAGTAATACCACAGTGTCTGGTATTTTGCTCTGTCATCTGATCTTCAGAAGCTTCTGAAGTTGGCTTGAGTGAAGCTGGTTGAGCTTCTTGACATGACACTGATCCACAGTCCAAGTCTCACATGCGTAGAGCAGGACTATTGTTCTCTCAGTTTGGTGAGCAGAATTACTCTTTATTCCCAAACTGATGTTCAAAGTCTGCCGAGGGCTTTTCTGCTTTGGCAATTCTTGCATGCATCTCATCAATATAGAGAAGTCGAAAGAGCATCTTGCTGAGATAAGTGAACCTCTCTACAGCTGACAGGTTCTGGTCATGGACTAACATCTTACGTGTGAGATAGGTCTTTTTGGGAGCCGTCTGGGACATTACTTCATTTCTCTGTTGATTGTGAGGCTGAAGTTGTCATATATTGGAGAATAAGTTTGTGCTATGTTGCATGTCCAGCAGCTAATGTGCCGCAATTGGCAAACAGGAAATTGCGAAGTATGTGCTTGGAGATCTTGGTTTTTCCTGTAGCTATCTCAGACCAAGCAGCCTCCCATCCAGGTGATATCTGATTTTGATGCCAGGATCACCATCATGGAAGGCATTGGAGACCATTGTGGAGAAAGACATGCTGAAGAGGGTTGGCACTAGCAGGCAGCCCTGTTTAACTCCATTAGTGACCGGGAATGGGTCAGAGGACACTATCATCCAGAACGCGCATGGGCATGCCACCTTGCTGAAAAAATACCTCATTGGCTGTAACTGCTTTGAGATATCCTGACGTCATGAAAGGTGCCAAATCAATGCAAGTCTTAATTTATTATTGACTGAACTAATAGAATTAAGGAGGCATTATAAATCTAATTCAGATTAATATTGGCAAAGATACAACTAAATTCCTATTTTGTGAAGCAAAGTTTAAAGGAACAAATCAATGCTTATCCAGGAAAATGTGAAAATTAGTTTGGCTGCCTACAAGGAAAAGTCGCAAGCCAGAAAAACTAAAGGACCAGTCAACAAATTTTAAAGGAATATTCCTGGATAAGATGAGGTACTAGTCATAAATATGGTGTCCCCACTAAAGAAAACTGCCAACTGAGGTTACAGTAATTTTTTCCAAGACCAGGTGTTGTTCCAGTCACCAATGGCCCACAAGGCCGCCTTCAATGTCTGGATGACCCTTTGTCTGAACTGGGATTTGAAATAAAAATAGAAAATGCTGGAAAATCTCAGCAGGTCTGACAGCATCTGTGGAGAGGTAATAGAGCCAACATCTCTGGTCATCCAGATTCAACGCTGGCTCTATTCTTTCTCCACAGATGCTGTCAGACCTGCTGAGATTTTCCAGCCTTTTCTGTTTTTGTTTCAGGTTCCAGCATCCGCAGTAATTTGCCTTTATCTACTTTAATGTCTCCTTGCATTGGAGTGCACCCTGGTCACAGAAAGAGGCAATGCAACCAAACCAACTTTTAAAGCTGTCTCTCTGACGAATCTTTTAACTTTCTCAAGCATTTTGCCTTAAAGGAATCCATGAGTCAAGAAGTCATTATTTAACTTTGAGTAATTTTCATCTGCAGAATTAATTTTTAGTTGTTGATTTTGAATAAGATCTGACAAATTCTGTTGGTTTCATTGTTTTCGTGCTGAAGAGTAACGAAGCTGAACTATCCTTTCAATACAATGTACTGCTATTTGTTTTCTTTTGAAAGATATTATCAATTCATCCCTTTCAGGTCTTCCTCCTCTTCCTGTGTCCACCCCAAGAACAAGTTTTGCTGAATACTCCATGCGAGAGAAAATGAGGGAGAAGCTGAAAGCGGCCAGGGTATGTACTGTTTCGAAGGCACACACTCTTCTTAGTTTCATCAGGATAACCTGTTGAGCTAATACTTTCCTTGTTGGTAAAATGTTACTTTTAAGTGTGACAGTTTTGTTATTAAAATCTGAATCCTTTAATATTCCTATCTGATAATGTGAAGAATGCAGTTATTATTGGTTAATGCATGTGACCCGGCACGGATTGGGGCGGCACGGTGGCACAGTGGTTAGCACTGCTGCTTCACAGCTCCAGGGACCTGCATTCGATTCCCGGCTTGGGTCATTGTCTGTGTGGAGTTTTCACATTCTCCCTATGTCTGTGTGGGTTTCCTCCGGGTGCTCCGGTTTCCTCCCATAGTCCAAAGATGTGCAGGTTAGGTTGATTGGTCATTCTAAAATTGCCCCTCAGTGTCCCGGGATGCATAGGTTAGAGGGATTAGCAGGTAAATACATGGGGTTTTGGAGATAGGGGCTGAGTGGGATTGTTGTCGGTGCAAACTCCATGGGCCGAATGGCCTCCTTCTGTCAGTAGGGTTTCTATGATTCTTCAATGACCCTGTTGTACAATTCTAGTAATCTATTTTTTATATTTGTAGGATGTTTGAGTAGTTTGCATCCTGATAATCTATTACATGAAAGAAAACATAATAATGTAATAGCAATCTCTTGAATTTCTAAACCGCAATCAACTTTTGTAGTGTTTTGCGTACAACACCCTTTTTCTACTTGGCTCAGAGAATCTACCATCTAATAGTAAAAACCAAAATGCTTGTCTGAGAAAAGAAGAGAGACTTTGTGGAAGCGAACTACATATTTGGTTTCTGCTGATCGTGAATCATACGATGTTCACTCTTGGGCCTCGCCATCAGAACCACTCAATTGATTTACTGCAGAGCGCTTAGCACCTATTGTCTATTTGTCGTCTTCACAATATCTACATACTAGCAGAGACCTACAAATATTAGCCAGTTCCAGCAGCCGATGCTCTCTAGTCTATGACACTCTGCCATCACTCTCACCCACAGCAGCAATTCATTGACAGATACCTTAAAAATTCTTTAAAATGTAGTGTGCCTGAACTAAACGCAGAGTGGACAGAATATCACCATCACTCCTTAATGGGAGGAAGATGGGTGGAATGTTTCCAGCTCAGTCTTCACTGCTAACCTGACTGTTAACCAAGCCAGCAGTCATCACTGAGGTGATTCTAGGTAACGTTCATACATATTCCTCCAGTTAACATATGTTAACACCACTGGATTTCCACCTCCGCTTTTGAAAGCAACAACTAACCTAATCCACTTTGCTTCATGTGTGCACAGTTTAACTTTGCATGGGGCAGTGACAGATTAACCATTGGCAGCCACACATGTGGCATGGGCGCGTCTTCTCGGCACCTGTTCGGGTACGCTGAGGGAAAATTTAACATAGCCAATGCAGCTAACCAGCATGTCTTTCGGACTGGTAAGAGGAAATCGGGGCACCCAGAGGAAACCCACGCAAACACTGGGAGAATGTGCAGACTCTGCACAGACAGTGGCCCAAGCCAGGAATTGAACCTGGGTCCTTGGCACTGTGAGGCAGCAGTGCTAACCTCTGTGCCACCGTATTAATTTATTAAAATAAAACTCCAGTGATTTTATTTACCTCCAAATGTATATTTATGGCAGGAGAGGAATGGGGTGTAATGTTTGTTTGATACCAGAGATTTGGATATTGGTTACTGCTCGGATAATTTTAGAACAGGCAGCATTAGGTTTTGGAATACATGTTCGGTGGACAGTCTTGTAATGGCGACACTCCATCTCTCCGGGTCCACAAGAGCACTGGTCATCAACTCTCGATTTTTCTCTTTTAATTAAACATCTTTCATTTTTCTATCAGCTGAATACATGTTGTACAATTTTTAATATTATATTCCAATTCTGACAAAGTATTGTGCTGCATATTAATTAACTGGTGTTTTATAGCATATCATTGAAGTAGATTGATGTGAGCTGGTTCCATTGATTTAAAGATTACAGTGATGAATTCTTATGAAGATCTGAGTGAGCTCTACAGCCTCCAGAAATCAATTGAACTGCATTCAGTTTGAGGCAATGGAAGGACAGCATCAGTTCTCTGTATGGAGTTGGTGGGACATGGGAGTGTCTGAATGGTATAACAGCCACTGTTGGCCACTGATTTTAAAGGTGGCTTGGTTTTGTTAGGCCCTAACTTTCTTGAAGTTGAATAAAAAGGATTGTGTGTGTGAGTGAGTGTCTGCGTATCATGCATATTTAACCTTTCCCAATTAATATTTATATCTTTCAAAATATTGTTTAGTTTAAAGCACAGAGTGCCATTAAGCAAGAGGAAGCAAGTGCACCGTCTCTGCGTCTTACACGTTTCAAAGACCAAGACTCAGTCACTCGATTTGACACTGAGGTGAGAAAAGACATTTGAAAGTATTAATAATTGATATTAATATAAGCACAATGTTGATTTATTTTAGAGCCTCATCATTCTCCGATTTCTGATCACTCTCTATTCGTAAGTGCTTTATGTTCCAGGAGGCCCACCCACTCTTGGGCCAATTGAGGCCCTTAAGCGGCCAGTTGAAGGTTATTTCAGGGTCTCTTCTTGTCCCACCACAATTCTGTACCGTTGGGTAGAGACCAGAGCAAAGTTTGAAACCTGGCAGTTCTCACTCTTCGAGCTATTGATAGGAAAAGAGGGTATTCTTCCTTTAGGGCCCTATTGATTAGTTTCCTAACACAGTGTATATAACTTAACAGTCTGGAAGCGCTGAATCTCACTTGGCAGTCCAGCAGGGCACTCATATTTGTTTCCCTTTGGAATCGTACAATGGAAAGTATAAAGCAACAGCTGCACTGCAGTACGAAATGATGTTCTGACTGCCAGGTCAGAGTTGTTTGCAGAAGATATGGAAGATATTTCATTGGGATAATTGTCAGCTTGGTATGGAACACCGAAAATAAACAGCACCATAAATTGGACTTTCTGCATTCTGCTGTAATTGTTAAAGTACAATAATCATTTATTTCAGAATACCGAACTTTTTAAGCTGATTACAAATTGACTCTAATTTATTTAATGCCTCATCAATTTCCTATTAGTGTAAAGCATAAAGAAGCTTATTTTGTGTTCTGTAAAAGAGACTATTTGTATAATGCACAAAATGGATGCTTTATTAGGCAGCGGTGTTTACATGAGCCAGTCTTCTCCAAATGCCTTGTGGGCAGCAGTTTACCTTTACTCTGCCCAATATTTTGTCATCTGATTACATGCCAAAGATGTCATAACAATAAAAACTGTTTACGTGAATTGGACACCAGACATCTTGAGAGAGATTACAATGTGTTCCTGCAATTTTGCAATTTATAGTCTGATGAGTGAAGTAAGGTTATAAAATACCTGGTGAATTTATTTTTACAAGCAAAGGGTGTAATGATTTTAATGCATTAATAAATAATTAATAACTCTCCTCATCGCATTTCCCTTTTAGCAAGCGAAATATATCTTCTCACCACTAATTCCTCAGATCTTAAAGAGAATCTATTTACTCTATATGTCTTTCCTACCAGATCTTCTGTACTGCCTTAGACCTTAAAAATAATGGTGAGGCTATCGGTACTTATCTTAATTAAGGAATAAATCAGACACCAATTTTTGACTTCTGTGCATGCACTGAACAACAAAATCAGGAGCTTACTGTCTGATTTGCCCTAATACCCCATCAATATGTCTGAGACATTCAACGCCATTCATGTAAACTCACCATACACAGAAGAAAATGTAGAGCTGGCCCGCTCATGTCCATGTGAATTTTTAACAATGTGATAAGACTCAGTTTCTAACAAACGATCTCTCTAGCACTGAAAGCTTACTTTTACAAGTGTGGGATCTTATTGCTTTAGATGACAATTATGGTAGGAGATTTTTCTTAACGTTCTCTTTCTGCCTTGTTAACACCCCCTCTTGATCCCATCTTTCTATCCTTTCAATTTTGTGCCAAGTGCATAACTTTGCAATGAATTAAATATTCTAACTTTTGCGGTTTCATCTCTGTGTATCTCAGTGAAGAGGGATTAGTTGACCACGTACACAATCAATTGCTCTGGTCACAAAGATCACCCCGATGAAATGGTTCTCTAACTACTGTAAGTTGCCATGCAAAACCCACATGATGTATATGACCAATTGTAAGCATTACGAACAGGGAGTTCCTTCACCGCTGACCCGCAAAATCTAAGGCTACATGTTATTGTGTCCTTTGTTCCTCAGAGAGAGAGGGAAATTCTGCTTCACCCACCACAGTTTTCTTTGTCCAGTGATGCGCTACTTGAACTGGCTACTCTCCTTCAAGGTGATAGTTTCCTGGTAACTTCCTACCCTTGCTCTGCTCATTCCAAAATTAATGGTGATTGATAGAATTTCTTGGCAAATACCTGTACCTCAAACAGTCTGGATGGGTGCTTTGTCCAAATGTAATCAGTGTTCCCCAGACTCTATGGATTGGATTTTCTGTTTCTCGGCAGGGGATGGGGTGGGGGAGGTGGATCAGTAGTTGAGTGATCTGCTTGCTTCTGCTGTCGCCAACTCAGTTTGCCCAATCATTTAGTAGCCATCCAGCGGGAAGGAGGCCAATCAAAGATGCAAAGGAGGGCTCCATGCCCAATCGGATCGGGACTGACGGCTGGGACATCACAAGGCAGAAGGGTAATACCGCAAAGAAGGAGTCAGTCACGGCTACAAGTTTAAAGGTCCCTCTAAACCTCTTTTATTTATTGGAGGCTCAGGAAAACGAAGACATTAGTTTAACAAAAACATGCAGCCACTGCCACCTTCACCAGCAGAGTCTGCTGCTACATTTATTGAGCCATGGTCCTGGTGGCCAGCCTTTTCTTTTGCCGTTGTGGTGCCTTGTCTTGGCTGCCGTAAGATACTCCCAAATATTTTCATGTGCAACATACTGAAAATGCAGCAGGCAATGAAAAATTGCTGACGATTGGGTTGTTAACAACGGGTTGGGGCGGCACAGTGGTTACCACTGCTGCCTCACAGCGCCAGGGACCTGGGTTCGATTCCTGGTTTGGTGACTGTGTCGAGTTTGCACATTCTCCCTGTGTTTGCATGGGTTTCCTCCACAGTCCAAAGGATGTGCTGGTTAGGTGCATTGGCCATGCTAAATTCTCCCTCGGTGTACCCGAACAGGCGCCGGAACATGACAGTAACTTCATTGCAGTGTTAATGTAAGCTGACTTGTGACACTAATTAACAAGCTATTGTTAAGCTTATTTATGAGTAGTTTCAAAATGGGCTGTCCATTTCTGTGCCAGCTTACGTTAAGTAATTTTAGAGGTTTGCATGATGACGTTGAGATTGCCAATCCAATGGGGGCACCTGATCTATGCTGTAAAATCCAGCCCGGGTGTGTCATAGATTTAAATTTTTGAGAGCTGAACTTGATATAATTTTAATGTAAATTATATCAGAATCTTGCTGTGACTGAAATTCCAACCCAGAAGTCAGGAATCAAAGCTTTGTTCTTTTCTTCAAATGCAGTCAATTTATTGTTGTTGTGACAGGTCGACGAAGATGAGATGAAGAGACCAAGAGCTGATGAATCGTCCTTTCCTTCTTCAAAAGTGAGGTTTCGTGAAATAGCAAATAAAGTGAAGCAGAAAGCACAGGCAAGTCTTCCAGAGCCAGTCACCTCCTGTTTTAAGGCATATCCATGTGCATGTTATAGAAGTTAAATTAACTGTAATATTAAAATGTGTATTTAGTGTAATTATGAATGGGAATCCAGCTGAGATTGATGAGCTGGCCACTCTAACAATATGAAAGCAACATACTGAGGATGCTGGAAATCTGAAATTATAACAAAAACGTACAAGAAAAACTTAGCAGGTCTGGCAGCATCTGTGGAGAGAGAAACCGAGTTAACATTTCAAGTCCATATGACTTATTCAGAGCTGAATAGAGGTAGAAATGCAATGGGTTTCATGCTGTTGACAAGGGAAGAGTGCAGCAAAATGAACAGTCAGGAGCGATAAAATGGCAAATATATCATGGACACAAGACAAAAGGAGTGATGAAGATAGTGCTAAAGATTGAAGTAGGTGTTAATAGTGGCATAAAGGTCAGATAGCAGAACAAGGATCAGCGCTTTCTGAAACCAAAACACGGGAACAAGATACATACTGGCAAAAAAAATCAAAATGGAAAATAGAGTTCATGGTCTGAATGTGCTGAACTCAATATTAAGTCCAGAAAGAGTTGAGCCACTTGCCTATCCATATGCTAATAAGTTGGCGCTGAAATTCTTGGGCAGTCTTTTTATCAGCACCAGGGGAACAAAGTGTAACCCTGTTTGTCCAAGCACAAAAACACGGGGAGGAATTTTATGAGATTTTTTCTAAGTGTCCAGCTAGTCTGAAAATGGGAGAGTTCCAGATCCATTTTTTGGTTGAGTTTTCATCTCGTCCATGCAATTTCATGCTTTCCTTCACCTCAAAATCCGCTGAGGGGGAGTGGGAAATTGAGGCCATCGGGTCTTTTGCAATTCTCTTAGGAATTCACACTAGCTCTCTGCATGAGATTTGTGACACTTTATAGAGACTAAAAGAGTCAAAATTCCTGAGTTGGTGGGGGCAGGGCAGGAGGAAGATGTTAGATCTCAACATGATTTTAGAGTGATGCTTGGATGGGGTAGAAGGCACCATAATTTCAGTGGATAAAAGAAGTATCAAAATTTCCTGTCAACTTCTCTACTGTGATTTAAATGGCTTTGGCTGATTTACAAAAACTGGCCTTGATACTTTTAACAAATCTACACTTAAAAACTAACCCTTTGATTGACAGGCATTCTGATATTGAAATGAGAATCATCTATTTTTCTCCCTCCCCAGAAAGTAATCTATAGTTTGGACAGCTGCGGCCATTATCAAAGCTTGACCGAGTTTCAACTTCTAATAGTTTCAGCAAAATAGATGCTGCATTCACCTGAAAATGAATGACAGTTTTGAGAGATTGTAATAGCAGATTGTCCCTTTGATGTATTTTCCAGTTTGTTAGCACTAGCAAATAGGATTATAAATATTACAAGGTGTTTTTCACATGACAATGTATTTTTCTCACTGTCGGTGATATAAAGTCTCTTATTTGATGATGAGAGGTTTGCTTTCTTCCCATAAAATGTAGCTATTTTTTTGTTGATACCGTATGGACTCCAGATTGTACGTATATATGGAAGGGTGAGTGGGCCTTTGAACACTGTTTGGAGTTGGGATCTGGCCGGAACCTTCTGGTCGTTCATGCTGGTGGGAGCTTGTGGTCCTGCCAACAGCGCACCCCTGCTGCAGATTTCCTGGCAGTGTAGGATGGAGTCAATGGGAAATCCCATTGACGGTGTACTGTCCAATGGCGTACTGCCTCCTGTGTAAGAGAGGCACTGTCAGGAGGCCAGAGAATCCTGCCCACTGTGCTGGAGATCTGAGGTTACCCTCCTAACTTGTCTGCCTCTGCACACACTTCTCAGACAGTCCAATGCGACAACATACTGCATTGCGAACCTGACCAGTGTGAGAAGGCAGCAATGGCATATGAGGTTACACATGGGTTGGGTGTGCAGTTTGTGAGCACACTAGTGCGCAGGTCAGGTTTTCTTGAACCCAGAGAAAGATTCGACCCATGTACTTCCATGACAGTGTCAAAATAGTTTAAAATGAAATTTAGAGGCCTGGGAGTCTTATTGGACTCAGTAGTATGTTCAACATGCCCGAACAATGCAGAATGGTATTCATTCAAAATCAGTGGAATGGTGAACTGCAAAGTCAGAGGCAGCAATGCTCAAAATGTGGTCTTGTCAGAATATCTTGAGTACAGTGTCTGCATTCAAGTGCTGGAGGCACTGCAGTAAAGAATCCTGAAGCTCATCCATAGTACTGAGGTCTGAGCTAAAAAGAACATATTGACATTTGAACCCAGAAGTGAGCATCTGAAGGTTGATTTTAAAAAGGCAGTAAAAGATGGGGAAAAAATAAATCTGGAATGGTACTTTCAAAATATGACAAAGAGACACAAGTTATAAACAAGTAAAAGGGATTGATATCAGAAAACTCTTCAGCGAAAATATGATCTCTGTCTGATTAGGAAGGCAAATGGAATATTGATGTTTATTACAAGGGAAATCAAGTATTAAAGTAGGGAAGTGTTGCAAAAGCTGTTAGACTGGATCTGGAGTATGGTATACAGTTTAGGCACCTTATTTAAGAAAGGAAATAATTGCACAAGCAGCAGTTCATGCTTCATGCAACTGATTCTTAGGATGAAGGAGTTACCTTATGAGGTAAGGTTGAGAAGGTTGGGTCTATGCCCACTGGAGTTTACAAGAATGAGAGGTGGTCTTATTGAAACAGAAGATTCTGGGGGGGACTTGACAAGGTGGATGCTGAGTAGGTGTTTCCCATAGAAACCCTACAGTGCAGAAGGAGGCCATTCGGCCCATCGAGTCTGCACCGACCACAATCCCACCCAGGCCCTACCCCTACATATCTACCCGCTAATCCCTCTAACCTACGCATCTTAGGACTCTAAGGGGCAATTTTTAACCTGGCCAATCAACCGAACCCGCACATCTTTGGACTGTGGGAGGAAACCGGAGCACCCGGAGGAAACCCACGCAGACACGAGGAGAATGTGCAAACTCCACACAGACAGTGACCCAAGCCGGGAATCGAACCCGGGACCCTGGAGCTGTGAAGCAGCAGTGCTAACCACTGCGCCACCGTGCCGCCCTTGTGGGAGAATCTAGGAATAGAGGACCCAGTATAAAATGTATGGGTTTCCCATTCAAGACTGAGATGAGGAGATTTCTTTTTCATCTCAGGGGATTGTTAGTGTTTTTGAAACTGATTTTCTCCCAGAAAGCAATGGAGGCTGGGTTGGTGAATATATTCAAAGCAGAACTAGATGGAATTTTGATCAACAAGGGAGTCCAGGGATATGGGGAGCAAACAGGAAAATAGAATTGAGGCCATAGCCAGGTCAGCCATGATACTATCAAATGGGAAAGCAGGTTCAAGGGTGGCCTGCTTTAATTCTTGTGTTCTCGTGTAGAATAGTCTTTCAGATAAAGTGGTGGATGAGAAACTCCTGGAAGCATGTAAGGCTGACTTAGATGCAGTGGAAGATAGATGATCTTGAGAAGATGAAATGACCTTCCTTACAGATCTTATGAAATGAAAATGGAAAATGCTGGCAATGCACAACAGATCTGTGAGCATTTAGAACAAAGATGTGCAGGTTAGGCAGATTGGCCATGCTAAATTGCCCCTCAGTGTCCCAAGATATGTAGGTTAGGGGGAATTAGCTGTCGGAAATGTGTGGGGTTACGGGCTAAGGCAAGGGAAAGAGTCTGGGTAAGATACTCTGTCAGAGAGTCGGTGCAGATCGATGGACTGAATGGTTTCTTCTGCATTGGGATTCGATGAGTTCAAATCTCTCGTATAAAAATATAATTCCTTGTCAAAGTTTGTCAGTTCTCATAAAGGGTCTCATCTAAAATGTGAGCCTATTTTCTGTGAAAGAGGTTGAATGATTTCCTGTATAGTACCAAAATGTTGCTTTTATTTCAGATCTTCAGGATTTGTATTTGTTAATCGGTTATTAAGTTTTTCCACATACAAACTATTTCTTTTGAATGTTCTTGTATGCTTCTAAAAAGGGAAAAGTGAAAGGGTGGGATTTTACGACTGTGCTCGGGCGAGATTGTAAAATCCCACTCAAGGCCAACGGAAAATTCCGTTGTGTGAGCCCGGAATCGGCGGTAAAATTCCGGCCAAACTCTTTTTTTTTTAAAGAGTTGTAAATATTTAACTCTTGACGATGAAACAACCAGTGTTTTTCACCAATTCTTCAAACTTCAATCTGCCCGTGGTTGAATTACTCAATTCTGCCTCTTTAAGTAAACTTTGGTCGTCTGCTTCTCTCTGTATTTTCTTTCAATAAGAAAACTTACCCTTTCTCTAGTACGCCATAGTGTTGAAGGGAGGTTGTTTTCTTTTTGTATATCCTCGTAATAGACTCCAGATGGTGAGATATTAACGCAAGTGCTTAGTTGCCAAAACCATTTTGACTTTAATAATGAAGCAGGATGTTTGTTTGTAACCAAGCTTACAAGGAATGATGTAATGTGATTATAATTAATGCAATTTATTAGCATTTAATTTTCTCCCAAGTATTTGCAACTTAAGAAATATTGCTTAACAACTGTCATTTCATATTGTTGGTCGGACTGCAATGTATTGGCCAGAATTCTCTGGTCTCGCATGCGCAGCTGACAGCGCGAATGGAGAATTTGGTGCTCAGCCAAATCTCCATTCACTGCAGCGGGACTGGAGAATCCCAGCATCGGGCAAGGTCAGAGAATTCCAGCCTTGAGATAAATCTTTAAATTCTGCTCAGGTGAAGGGACAGTGCATATGATTAAATCAGAGCAATATAATTGCACTTCCCTTTGAACATGTACCTTGTGGTATGACTTATCCAAGAAATTACTTTAAAATATTATTCAATCTATATGCAAATTGATAAATTATGATTTCTAGTTCATATGTTTTTTTAATGTAATGAATAATTTTCCCAAGTTGCATGAAATGAGAAAATAAGATTATTGAATAATCAGATGATTATTTTTCTTGAATAATATAAAATCTACTCTCTTTCGAGGAAATTTGCATAATAACAGGTATTGCTTACCTTTATATTATTTCTGCTATATTTTCACAGGTGGCTCTGTCAGCCTGCTAAGTATATAATTCGTCACTTTTGCAGCCAGCTAAATACTTTGTTTGGGTACAAATCATTAGGGATACAGTCTCCAAGTAACTGAAGTTGATTATTTTAATGTGTTCAGTACAGAAAGAGACCTGAATGAACACCACACAGATTGGGATCTCATGTCGTCATTGTCTGGAACCCATTTGCTGGAAACCGTATTATACCCTGTAAATTATTGACCCGTCTTCCAGATCCTTGAAAATAAAGAAAACAGCTCTGCTTGAACAGTGCCATTCCCCAAGAGATCATTCAGCCCTATGAAATATAGAAGTTAAACAATGTGCCAGTATAGTACATGTAAGAGAAATGGTAGCTTGAGCTATCTCTAAACAGCACATGGCATATTTTCATAGTTATGTTTCTTACATAAACTGTGTATTTTTTAAAATTCATTTTACTGGATGTGGGTGTTGCTGGCTAGGCTAGCGCTTATTGCCCATGACTTATTGTCCATTGCCCTTGAGAAGGTGGTGGTGAGTTGCCTTCTTGAACCACTGCAGTCCCCGAAGTGTAGGTACACCCACAGCGCTGTGAGGGAAAGAGTTCCAAGATTTGACCCAGCGACAGTGAAGGAATGGTGATATATTTCCAACTCAGGATGGTGAGTGACTTGGAGGAGGTGGTGGTGTTTCCAGGTGTCTACTGCTCTTGTCCTTCTAGATGGTAGGGGACATGGGTTTGGAAGATGTTGCCTAAAAAACCTTGGTGAGTTCTCTCAGTGCATCTTGTAGATGGTAAACACTGCTGCCACTGTTCGTTTGTGGTGGAGGGGTTGAATGTTTGTGAAAAGGGTAACAATTAAGTGGGCTCCTCAGCCCTGGATGGTGTTGAGCTTCTTCAGTATTGTTGGAGCTGCACTGTGAGTGTACCTACACCTCGGGGATTGTATTGGTTAAAGAAGGCAGGCCACCATCACCTTCTCAAGGACAACTAGGGATGGGCAGTAAATTCTGGTCTAGCCAGCAACACCCACATACCATAAACTTCAACCCAGATAAGTGTGTGGTGGTTCATTTTGGCAGGTCGAATAGGATGGAAGAATATAATATTAAGGGTAAGACGCTTGGCAGTGTGGAAGAACAGAGGGATCTTGGGGTCCGGGTTCATAGGACGCTTAAAGCGGCGTCGCAGGTAGAGGCTGTGGTTAAGAAGACGTTTGGAATACTGGCCTTCATCAATAGAGGAATTGAGTTTAGAAATCGGGAGATAATGCTGCAGCTGTATAGGACCCTGGTCAGACCTCACCTGGAGTACTGTGCCCAGTTCTAGTCACCTCATTACAGAAAGGATGTAGAAGCCATAGAACGGGTGCAGAGGAGATTTACGAGGATGTTGCCGGGATTAAGTGGTATGCCTTATGAGGATAGGTTGGGAGAGCTAGGTCTATTCTCCTTGGAGAGGCGAAGGACGAGAGGTGACCTGATAGAGGTGTATAAGATGTTGAGAGGTATTGATAGAGTGGATTCTCAGAGGCTTTTACCCAGGGCTGAAATGGTTGTCACGAGAGGCCACAGGTTTAGGGTGCTGGGGAGTAGGTATAGAGGAGATGTTGGGGGTAAGTTTTTCACTCAGAGGGTGGTGGGTGCGTGGAATCGGCTGCCGGTAGTGGTGGTGGAAGCGGATCCGATTGAGTCTTTTAAGAGACTTTTGGATAGGTTCATGGAGGTTAGTAAGATAGAGGGTTATAGATGAGCTTAGAAGGTAAGGAAATTGTTCGGCGCAACTTGTGGGCCGAAGGGCCTGTTTGTGCTGTAGCTTTTCTATGTTCTTCTATGTTCTAAATGAATTTTAAAAAGCTCCTCCAGGCAAGTGGAGAGTACTCCATTACATTCCTGATTTGTGCCTTGTAGATGTCAGCATGGCTTTGAGTGGAAAATCATGTCTCAGAAATTTGATTGAGTTTTTTGAAGGGGTAACCAAGAAGGTACGAGGACAGTGCAGTCAACGTTGTCTACATGGACTTTGGCATGACCTTTGACAAAGTATGGTAGGTTCTTGCATAATATTCAATCTCATGGGATCCAGGATGAGGTGTCCAATTGGATACAAAATTGGCTTGACGACAGAAGACAAAGGATGGTTGTAGAGGGTTGTTTTTCAAACTGGAGGCCTGTGACCAGCGGTGTGCCTCAGGGATCGGTGCTGGGTCCACTGTTATTTGTCATTTATATTAATGATTTTGATGAGAATTTAGGAGTCATGGTTAATACGTTTGCAGATGACACCAAGATTGGTGGCATAGTGGACAGTGAAGAAGGTTATCTCAGATTGCAACGGGATCTTGATCAATTGGGCCAGTGGGCTGATGGATGGCATGTGGAGTTTAATTTCGATAAATGTGAGGTAATGCATTTTGGTAGATCGAATCAGGGCAGGACCTACTCAGTTAATGGTAGGGTGTTGGAGAGAGCTATAGAACAAAGAGATCTAGAGGTACAGGTTCATAGCTCCTTGAAAGTGGAGTCACAGGTGGACAGGGTGGTGAAGAAGGCATTTGGATGATTGATTTCATTGTTCAGAATATTGAATACAGAAGTTGGGATATCTTATGGAAGTTGTACAAGACATTGGTAAGGCCACACTTGGAATACTGTGTACAGTTCTGGTCACCCTATTATAGAAAGGATATTATTAAACTAGAAACAGTGCAGAAAACATTTACCAGGGTGCTACCGGGACTTGATGAATTGAGTTATAAGGAGAGGCTGGATGGACTGGGACTTTTTTCCTTGGAACATAGCAAGCTTAGGGGTGATCTTATAAAGGTCTACAAAATAATGAGGGGCATAGATAAGATAGATAGTCAACATCTTTTCCCCAAGGTAGGGGTGTCTAAAACTAGAGGGTATAGATTTGAGGGGAGAGATATAAAAGGGTCCACAGGGGCAGTTTTTTCACACTGAGGGTGGTGAGTGTATGGAATGAGCTGCCAGAGGCAGTAGTAGAGGCTGGTACAATTTTGTCTTTTAAAAAGTTTGGTACAAATCATGGCAGGATTTATAGTTTAAGAGATTGAGGGATAAGCACATGTGCCAGTTATACCTGATTTGTATAATTTCACATTTAATCTGTTCTTTGCAGAAGGAACAACCTATCCAAATTTTGCAAAGGTATGAGTTCTTGCATTTTAGTTATTGTGAAACTGTCAGCAGCACACTGAGTTACTTTTCATGCCGAGAAGCAAACAGACTCTTTCATGATTTGTTTGAACCAGGGTTTTGCATTTACAGGATGAACTTCCTTCTGCTGAAGTTGCTTATAACTTCTTCACCTTCAATTTTGACCCTGAACCTGAAGAGACAGAAGCTGAGTCCAAAAAGGAAAAACAAGCTGAAACACATCAAAAAGTTGCCCAGGAAGACGAGGAGGAGGAGGGGGATGGAGAAGATTCTGCAGCCATTGAAGAAGGTGAAGAGGTAAATGTAGAGCACAGTAGCATCTCAGAGGAAATATACATTGGTCTTTTGTCATCCATCCACATGTATGACTGGAGCAGGATAAACCTTTTCCTACCTATGTCGTTACGGGCATACTGTATCTTTTGTTTTGTTTCCAAGATTTACTGCCAAATTTCCTTTTGTTCAAGTATGTTATCAATCAGCTAAACATGCCAGGAAATGAAATGATCCTGCATATGTGCATTTTACTCCAATTTCTCCTTCTTTCACACAACAAATCAAAAGGAGGGAAGGATGTTTTAAAATAGGAAGGAGACACTATCTGTGCTTTGTTATCTGTCGGCAATTGAGAAAGCGCAATGATACTAAATCTGCCGTGGCCGCAGCTCCTGATCACCACTGTCTAGTAAGTTCATACTAGAGGTGTGCTATCATTAATTAAAATGGATGTCAAGGGAGAGCAGGAGTCGGCTCAGCTATGATGTCCTCAGCAGCTGAATGGTGATCGGTTTTGAAGCTTATTGATGTATAGTAATCACTGGGCTGAGGTGAAACACTGGGGCGCTATTCTGCTGCTGAGGACTTCGTTATCAGTGAAACCATACCCCAGCAAGAGATCTAATAGGAGGGGAGAAGATGGAAGCGGAGAAAAAGCTGATAGAGTGCCACTCTCTCAAATCATCCCAGCACCGCTGCTTTCAATTGATACCCTGTACAGGAGCTTCTTTTAAAGATTAAGATAGATTATAACATGTCTAAGTTAGCATTTTAGAATCACATGGTGCTTTCGTCAGGAGAGTAATGTAAAATGAAAACTCCTTTTCCAGCTGAACGTTGAAGACGATGGATAAAATGACAAAGATAGAGTTAATGTCTGAATTAGGATGGCACAAAAACCAAAGATAGTTATGTACACATGAATCAGTAACGCAGCATTTTTGTTTTATACCAGTGCCCCCAATTATTTTAGGGTTTTTCATGGATGCAGAGTTAAAGGCCTGGATTTGCATCCTCGAGGAAGTTTAAGTTTTTAAGTTTATTTATTAGTATCAGAAGTAGGCTTACATTAACACTGCAATGAAGTTACTGTGAAAGATAGCAGGAGTCTGGGGAAGTCCCAGCTCGGCCCTTCCATCTAAGGAGACAGTGCCCGCAATAATAGGATTCTCATTGCAGCTTGCAGGTGTGGGCTGCTGTTGGACCAGCCAACCCTGGAAAGAGTTTGGAGTCAGCCATAGGGGCTTCCAGCTGCTAAGGTGGGCCATTTGAAATGCCTGCCTCTCCTAAATTTTAATGAAGGAAGTAAGGGTCTCTAACTCTCAATTCCCACACATTCTCCATCCATGCCATCTCAGTCCCCCCCCCCTCCCATGTTTCTTCCTACATGCTCATCAAGCCATGTCCCCCACCCACTCCGAATGGCCCTTCATATCCCCCATGCCGAGCTATGGCACTTCCATGCCCATTCGCATACACTGTATAGGGCCAATGGACCCTATGGTGACCACAGGATGTGTCAAAAAAAGCTTTTAAAAATTAAGTAATTCATTACTTTCTTTAAAAAAAAGCCTTTTGCTACAGACCAATAAGAGTCAATCATCCAAACTCTTTAAAGAACCAATAGCAGAAACTGCAAGCATTGACATTTCTATCTTATGTAAATAAACATTATATAATTGACAGGAGAGATCAGAGAGACAGAGCTATCCATCAAGCAATATTTTCCCTGATGCTCAACAGCTTCAACAGTTTCATGGATGTCTGGACTCTCAGACAAGCCTCATTTTTGAGCTTGCAAGTGCGATAACTTAGCATGGGTATGGGGGGCCATTGTGGGGGGTTGGGGCGGGGAGGGTGGGGGGTGGAGTTGGTGTATGGGTGGCCATAGCTTGGCATATGGGGCATGAGGAGGACTTTATAAACTTGCCTTTCAAATAGTTCCCTCATCCAGACTGTGATTTGCGAAACCTCTGGGGTACCATTACCCATGACTCTTTGAAAAGCTGGCTTGACTCCATGAGAATTGTGGAAGACTAGGACATGCCTATTCCCACTGGCCAGGTTGGGAGTGCAGTGTGCTGGCTCGCAACCCAGATCATCTTGCACCCTGAAGATATGTTTTTGAAAACTGTAAATTCTGGGATTGAGGTTGGGAATCACAGAATCAGGATTCTTCTGCCATTTTTAAAGGGTTCTGAAGTCACACTGACTGAGTCCAGGCCAAGATGCATAATTCTCAAATTGAATTTTAGGAAGCAGAATAATTCGATTAAGTGCAATGACTACAGAATGTAGCATGACCCAAATGTTGTACTGATATTGCTTTGTAACCAGGATGTACTTGTTGCATGATTTTCCAACCACTTAAGTGACTGGTCAGAAAACTGTATCCAAGTTTCTAACATTTGCTGTTAACAACTGGGTCCTTGTTAATAGAGTTAAGGAAGAAAATCACCTCGTAGCTATCTGCCCTGAGAAGAACGTTTTATGCCCCTGGAAAAATGAGCATTTAAAAAAATATATTTTTAAACTAGTTTGTGTTTAGCTTCTCTCACATTGAGGCCGTTATCAAATACATCACATTGTCTGCTCTGTATATAAATAATCCAGTAATCAGAAATTACATACTTCATAAAGAAATTAAAATTTAAAGATACTATTTGCAATTCTGATGAATGTCTGCTCAAAATATTTTTTATCCCAGGTCATATAAACAAGAATAAATGAGAGATGATCTTATTGAAACATCTAACACTCTGAGGGGATTTGAAAATGTAGATACCAGGAGGATGTTTCCACTTGTTGGAGTGATTAGAACCAGGGAACACAGTTTAAGAATAGTTCTACAGTTTAAGACCAGTATGAAGAGAAGTCTTTCCCCTCAAAAGGTCATTAGTGTGTGAAATTCTCATTTGTAGAAAGCAGCGGAAGCTGCATCATTGAATTCATTCAAGTCAGAGTTAGACAGCAAAGTGGAATTGAGACCACAAATAGATCAGCCATGATCTCATTGAATGGTAGAGCAAGCTCGAAGGGCTGAATGGCCTATTCCTGCTCCAAACTCTAATGTTCCTATATGCTGAAATATGTGAGCTCAACACTTCAAAGATGACCAAGGACTGAAACATTTATTGATCAGTTTCATAAATTATTTAGTAGAGATAGAGAGAATTTTTTGTACTTGGGCAACTCCAAGGTTGCTTTTGCTCTTTGTTACTTTCTCCCTTATCTCAGTTGCTCTTTCCTTCCTTTATCCCTCCTCACTGAAAATAATCGTTCATCATGGAATCCAATTTAATTGACAGCCATTTGGTACCACACCCATATGAACACCATCTCTTTCTGAGCTACTATTAGTGGGCTGTTGTAAATAATGAGCTAAAGCACGATAACGTCATGTGCATTTCCAGTAAGATTCACTGGGTGATAATAAGATGCTAAAGATCTGTCTGACAGTTTGCTTCTGACATCTTGGAACTCTTCGGAATGACTTGCTCAGTGCTGCATCCTGTAGTGCAATTACTTATGATTAATTACGGGTGTTAAGGCATTGATTTGAATGCCCTCTCCTGCATTTCCTTCAACATGATCTCAACTATTTGAAAGCCAATGCTATTGTAATGAAGGAATGCATGTCCAAGGGAAAGGCACTTCAGGCATTTCTCCAGTCGGTAAGTTCCAGACTGCATTTGGCAAAAGAATGTAATAATGATACTTGCCAACATTTTTCAGCTATAAGCGTGACACAGATGGACATAAAGGGAGAGAGAAAACAAATCAAGAAGGATGGCGATATAATTTTGTTTTTAAAAGGATAAAATTTTATACTGTTTAGTTCAAAGTTAGATAGGATCATTGCATTTTCTGGACTGAGTAAGGATCTACACAGAATCTCATTTCAGTGTATTTTTTTTGAAAGGGGACAGCTGCTGCCATACAGTCTTGTCAACATTTATGATTACAGAAAAGGTCCTAAAATGTCATTTCAAATGAAATGTCTTTTTTCTGTAATTGAGAAATGTTTATTATATTCAATTTTGTGTATACGTCAAGAGACTATCCATGTAATTGGCAAGAGAAATGCACGAAATGCTTGAAGCACTGAGAAATATCACATCACTTTGTACTAACTGGAAAGCAAAATAGAAATATATTTGAACTTTAAGTGTTTAGGAATTTGTACATTTTTTTCCCAGCGATTCTGGAACAGAATATAAAACAGTATTGTCCCTTGGTTACTGTAGGAAGAGGATCGACCACTTGTAAAAGATAATGGGGATGATGAGGATGACTATCTCTTCATAATTGATCAGACAGCTCGTGATTTTCTTATAGTGAAGGCGCCTGATTATGAAAGCTATCATAGTCAACGACAGAAAGATAAAAGGTTCCTTTTTACCCCCAGCATTCTGACAGGTAAACTATTTTGAAGTGTAGTTTCTGACATGTCTTGATAGGCATTCTGTGGAAAGTGTGGCTGATTAAATTCTAACGTTTATTTTGTCAGTTAAAAGGTACCTGATATTGAAATGTTACTTGATGGTATTAGTAATGTGTGAACAGTTGTCTGCAATTCCTCTGTTCGCTATTTTAATGAAGTAATTAACTAGTTTAAAATAATAAGAAATGCCTTTGTTGAATTGCCAGATAGATGAATCTCATTGAATCCCCACAGTGCAACAGAAGGCCATTTGGCCCATCGAGTCTGCACCGACCACAGTCCCACCAAGGCCCTATACCCGTAACCCCACAAATTTACCCTGCTAATCCCCTGACACCAAGGGGCAATTTAGTATGATCAATCAGCCTAACCCGCACATCTTTGGACTGTGGGAGGAAACCGGAGCACCCGGAGGAAACCCACACAGACACGGGGAGAATGTGCAAACTCCACACAGGCAGTGACCTGAGGCTGGAATTGAACCCGTGTGAGGCAGCAGTGCTAACCATGTGCCACCGTGCTGCCCCAACATCTCATGTATATCTCACCAAGTTCACCAGTAATATTGTACAATGTGGTCCAACTAGTACCTGAGCTAGATATGAATAATTGGAGTTATCATGGAGTTTAGATGTGTACAGATATTTTCCATTAATTAATGCATTCCTAGAAATTGCGATTAATGGAAAAAATTGATGTAAAAGATACGACAAATGCATGACAACAGGGAACCGAATTGTGCAGACATAAGATTTTCAATACTAATTTTTTAATATTAATGCGATATCATGCAAAATAAAATGATTTTGAGAACAGCCGTTTCCTATGATGCTTTTGGTTATATTCAAGTTAACACATAATAAAAATTATTTTGCTGTATTGTTGTTTGCTCGACACTGACTAAAAGCAATAATGCTGATGAACTGTGCACTCAAGTGAGGAATATTTGAGTACTCGTTGAGGTTGTCTGATATTAGTGCAAAATTAACCCCATGAATCTCGTGGAGTTATGTAGAATTATTAATTCCTGTTCAATAATGTTGGAAGCTTTGGCCCTTCATGCCTTTCCATGAACAGGATATCATTATTAATGATGTATTCTTGATGGTCAGTGTCCACATCGGAGAAAGTTCCGGAAAACGTGCAGCCACGGTTTCTCGAAGATGAAGGCATTTATGTTGGAGAAAGACCAAAAGTTTCTAAATCCAACCAGAACATCCTCGAGAATCGTCTGCTTAAGAATGAAGAGGTAGGTCAAAAAGACTTCCCCCTGTTTTCTTTTAAAGTATTCATTACATTTTAGAAAAAGTCCTTTGTTTAACAGCTTCAGCAAAAATACTCTCTTTCATTATCCCAGGGCAAAAAATGGTTTGGAAGTGATGGCAGAATTATAGCCTTGGCTGACCCTATTAAAAGGACCCAAACAAGACTTCCCATGTTTTCACTGCATGAAAAGATGGATCCTGCACTAGAAACTCTGTATATAAAGGTAAGTAAAACATTCTAATTGTACAAAGAATTTTTTTTCCAGACTAATAGATTATTTTACAGCATATTACAGTTTCTATAAGTGAAAGTTAATCAATTTCATCAGCAAAATTTTAATCAAATATCACTCGCAAGGTATTGACAAGAAAAAAAGCTGCAGATTGCAATTAAATCCAATCATATGTAGAGCTGATGTAAAATTAGTGATGTAAGGGAAGACTTTCAAGTCGATAGGGTGGGATTTTCCGGCACTCCGCAGCGTATTTTCTGGTGATGGAGGCAGCTTGCCAATGGCCACTGCCAAAACCTTCTGATCCTGCCAGAAGTCAGTGGCCATTTACATTGCTGGGGGGGAGGTTGTCACTTTCCGTGGGACTGGAAGATGCTGTCAGTGGGAAGGACCAGAAAACCAGCCCCATGGTTTCAGTTCATGCATGTCTGGATGAATCTTGATTTCCTTTCTCTCTGTCCCGACTAAAATGTACTGATGCACCAACATTTTATATCATGCTTAATAGGGACTCCAGAACAGCTAATCAATGATGTCAATGATGTCACAGCACCTAGCTACAGTTAATATCGTGAGCAGGCAATTAATCTGTGCAGATAATAATTCGTTCTGTATTATTTGGTGCACTTTTATGTATTTCAAATCTCTTTCAATTTCTGAGATGAAAATAGTTCCAGAAAACAATTTGATAATCTGCCCATGTGAACCTTGATGGAGATGTTTAAATATTTGTAGAAAGCAGTAAGAGACGTGCCTTGAATTTCTTGATGCAAGTTTCCAATGGGAATAATTGGATTTGATTCATGGTCTCCCCAAGAAACAACACATCTGCAAAGAGGATAATTTTCTTAAATGACTGTTGAGGGATTTGAATTCCCAAGCCGTATCAGTAATCAAGTACCTATGGTAAATCAACACATCCATATAATCAAACCTAGATTTTGAAAGTCATGTAACTTAACCCTTATTGAATTAAAATAAACATTTTAAGTTAGCAGTGTATAATCTTCAAGCTTACAATGTGACTATGCTAAACTCTTGTGAAATGTACAGACCTGGCGTTTTGATTCAGTGTTATGACCCAAGCTGATGTTGTTCCCGGGCAAGTCAGACCCCAGGGTGGAACCTGGTTTGGTAGACCTTAACTTTTATTTTTTATTTGCAACATGGAGGGCAAATAATGAAGAGAATCACAGGAGTCCAATGATGAACTTTTTACAAAAGAATCAAACATTTATTTAATAAGATAATGAACAAGAAAATGGGCGGCACGGTGGCACAGTGGTTAGCACTGCTGCTTCACGGTGTCAGGGACCCGGGTTCAATTCTGACCTCGGGTCATTGTCTGGGTGGAGTTTGCACATTCTCCCTGTGTCTGTGTGGGTTTCCTCCGGGTGCTCCATTTTCCTCCCACATTCCAAAGATGTGCAAGTTAGGTGGATTGGCCATGCTAAATTGTCCCTTTAGTCTCTCAAGATGTGTAGGTAGGGGGATTAGTGGGGTAAATATGTGGGGTTACAGAGATAGGACTGGGTAAGATGCTCTTTCGGAGAGTCAGTGCAGATTCCATGGGCCAAATGGCTTCATTCTGTGCTGTAAGGATTCTATAATTCTAAGAAAAGATGTATGCTACTCCTTCACTCCGACTATACCTTTACAGATATATACAAATTTGTAGAGATATCACATCTATATAATATCTATCTTGAACATTATTATTCACTGTAAGTATGCAGTACATGTAAACTAATGAGGGAACTGTGGTCAGACAAACCACACTCCAAAACCAATGGACAGGTGCCATCTAAATCAGTGTCTGTGGTTTCTTCATCAACCCTCCCTCGAGGCCTGGAACAGTGTGAGCCAACTGATCTCAAGGAAACGGTCTCTCTCTCAAGGGCTTCCAATCTTCACGTCCGAAGACTTCGCTTTCACTTAAATACCTCCAACTAGAATCCACCTTGAAGGTTTTGAACTCTGCTTTGGATGTTCTCCTCCCCTGAATCTTCACTCAGATCTTCTGGCTTTTACCAAACCGATTTTTTTTTGCGTAAGCTTCCTGCAGCTTTCTCTCCTTGGAGTCTCCTCTCCTGCTCCATACTTTTAATTTCACTGAACAGGATCTATTCCAGATTCCTGTCCTTGTCCTGTGATGTAACTGTCATTTTGGGACCTTCTCCTGCCCCACTCACAAAGATCCTAAAATGAAATCAAACCCAGGATTCATCTTTCTCAACACACAAATAACAAAAAACATCAAAGCAATATCTAGTTCCTAATGTCCAAAAATACAAATATTACTTACTTAAAATGATATCCAGTTCCTAACACTGGACACAGAATGGAAAATGCACCCAGGTGGACTGGGCACTGCATGGTTTTGCTGGGGTGATCCAGCTGACTCAGCTGCATAATTCTGAACTCCACGAATCAGCAAATTGAGCAGCCTTATCAAATCTAATTGACTGAAATCTGACCATTGCGGACTCTGATTACTGAATTCAGCCAATCCAAACCGAAAATGTGATCAAACGGTTGATGCAGCTGAAGAGGCCAGTCAGTGGTTTCACTGGACCACTGGTCACTGGCCTTCTCCACCAAGGGCAAATCTGAATTCAATAAACTTAACTTAAAACTATTTAAAGTAATTGTAGCATCAGTATGAGAATCAGACTTGAGTGAGATTTCAGTCGACTGCTCGTCATTGTCGCACATTAGTGATGGATTAATGGGGCTATGAGTTCTTGGGCACTCAAATTTCCAGTGCATTGTGAACATAATTGAACTTGTACATTTGGGGGAACCTCAGCTTGTTGATCTGAGTGGAAACACCTTCTGGTGCATTGACTTTTGAACCATTGTAAAAAAAATGGTGGAAACTAAAGCAATTGTGATTTTGGGCATTATTCACTTCAGTTTTAAATTCTGCAATATTTTGCAATATTTTAGTGATTTTGCCCAGATTGTGCTAATATCTGGCAGAAATTTGCAGAAAATCCAGGTCACCTCGATTTCGAGACTTAATTGAAGGAATTTCCACTTCTGGTGCACAACTTCAACCACTAGGGGGTGCACATTGGAAATTTGGACGTTTAGGTCAGCAGTCACTGGTAGGTCCAAAGATGTGCAGGTTAGGTTGATTGGTTATGTTAAATTTCCCCTTGGTGTGTCCCAAGGTATGTAGGTCAGGGGGATTAGCGGGGTAAACATGTGGGTATACATGGTAAACCCGGGTAAAAGTCAGTACAGACTAAATGGGCTGAATGGTCTCCTTCTGCACTGTAGAGATTCTATGATTTTATAAGTTTTATATTCTGTGGGGCCAGCTGATATTTGAAACACACCCAGTCTGCAAAACTCCATAGCAAGCATGCAAGGTCATAAAATCTACCCTTTAATCCTGGAATTAATTATTCAAATTACTGTACTAGGTAAATTATGCTAAATGACTTTTTGTATAGAGCATTAAAATTCGCAATGTGCAGAAATTAATTTAACTTGTGGTGTGATTAGGGATGTGTTGATATTTACTGACATCAGCTAAATTTATAAAAGACAACAATGCTCATTTTATCTGAGTGTAATGTCACAGGAGATCAATTGATCGATCATTTTGAAGCTCAGAATTCAGGCCTAGGATATTTGGGAAACAGAATTAAACATTAATTTTACAGTTTTAAAGCTACAAATTCAAGTTAAACGGTTTTTATTGCAATGCTGCATATAAACTATCAAAGAATCTGAAAATACAATTTGACAAATAAAAAAATTAATGTCTACCTCTTCCTATTTGCATTGTTTTATTGGGCAGGATTTTACAGGTGGGTATATTTTTGACAGAGGGCACACAAAATAAGAATAAGAACATAAGAACATAAGAAATAGGAGCAGGAGTAGGCCATCTAGCCCCTCGAGCCTGCCCCGCCATTCAATAAGATCATGGCTGATCTGAAGTGGATCAGTTCCACTTACCCGCCTGATCCCCATAACCCCTAATTCCCTTACCGATCAGGAATCCATCTATCCGTGATTTAAACATATTCAACGAGGTAGCCTCCACCACTTCAGTGGGCGGAGAATTCCAGAGATTCACCACCCTCTGAGAGAAGAAGTTCCTCCTCAACTCTGTCCTAAACCGACCCCCCTTTATTTTGAGGCTGTGCCCTCTAGTTCTAGCTTCCTTTCTAAGTGGAAAGAATCTCTCCACCTCTACCCTATCCAGCCCCTTCATTATCTTATAGGTCTCTATAAGATCCCCCCTCAGCCTTCTAAATTCCAACGAATACAAACCCAATCTGCTCAGTCTCTCCTCATAATCAACACCCCTCATCTCTGGTATCAACCCGGTGAACCTTCTCTGCACTCCCTCCAAGGCCAATATATCCTTCCGCAAATAAGGGGACCAATACTGCAGACAGTATTCCAGCTGCGGCCTCACCAATGCCCTGTACAGATTCAGCAAGACATCTCTGCTTTTATATTCTATCCCCCTTGCGATATAGACCAACATCCCATTTGCCTTCTTGATCGCATGTTGCACCTGCAGACTGGGTTTTTGCGTCTCATGCCCAAGGACCCCCAGGTCCCTCTGCACAGCAGCATGATGTAATTTCTTTCCATTTAGATAATAATCCAATTTGCTATTATTTCTTCCAAAGTGAATAACCTCGCATTTGTCAACGTTATACTCCATCTGCCAGATCCTCGCCCACTCACTCAGCCTGTCCAAATCTCTCTGCAGACCTTCTATGCCCTCCACACGATTCACTTTTCCACTTATCTTTGTGTCGTCTGTAAACTTTGTTACCCTACACTCAGTCCCCTCCTCCAGATCGTCTATATAAATGGTAAATAGTTGAGGCCCCAGTACCGATCCCTGCGGCACGCCACTAGTTACCATCCGCCAACCAGAAAAGAATGGTTGGTACAACACCTTTCCACCCACACCCAACCCAGTCCCCATAATATGGATGGTTGTTGAGGTGCCCACTAGCCTGCCCACCCATTCTTAGGCCTATTAAGGCCCTTAAAGTGGCCAATTATTGGCCACTTAACCTCAATCCACCATCACTGCCATAAAATGTTGGGTAGTGGAAGGCCAGAGAGACAGTGACAGCTTTTTTTTGATAAAAGTGCAGGAAGGAAGAGGGTTTACATCTCTTGGGCAGTTCCCTGTGTGCATTGGGGGCACCTCGCCCTCAGGAATATAACCTCTCTTGTGGTTTTCTGCCTGGCCTCCAAACCACACCTCACCCCGCTCTCTTGGGGGCCAATCCTTCTCCATCCAAAATGCCTGGGACTTACCTGGGTCCAGATGCCATTGCTTCTCTTCGTGGGTCTGATGGCCTGCAGTCCTAGCAGCATCCATTACTGAGTTCTGGTGCTGCTTGGACTGCATTGGTCAGCAGCTCTTGAGGGTAGCACTTTCGTCCATTGAATGTATTGAGGGGCGGTGGTTCAGAGTCCCACTCTCTGCTTTTTAAGGCCTCTCACAGCATAATGTCATTTTTCAAAGTCGGTCGGTTTGCGGCTGCCTTTTCTAACGAAGGGTGGGCTTAACAATACACCCCTTATAAAATTTAGCCCTTTTTCTCATTTTAACTTTCAATTTGGTCTTCAATTACTTCTGTTTTGTTTGCTATTTGAGATTGTGGTCTTTCATGCATCGCTTTCTCCCTGCACTGTGTTGGGCTGTGGGCATTATGGTCTGTGCCTTTAGCTGCCTTGGTTTCACCCTCTGCAATTATCTTCCTGATCCACTCAAACCCTCTACCTCCATATTTCTTAAAGAATTCCCTAATAGAAAGATTTTGTCCATCTCTGCAAATACCTCTTCCTTTCTCTTGATGTCCATTTTTTTCATTATGTTTGTCAAACATTTCCTGACATTGTTTCAATGCCAATGGTGCTAAATAATTGCAAGTTGTTGCTTGCAGTGTTCCTTTTTCTATCTACTATCTATATTCAGGACCCAATTTTGGGTCACAATGACAGTGAAACTGTCAGCGTTTACTGTCATTGCTCTGTGAAACTGATAGCAACTTCTAGAGTCTGCAGATGTGCAGTTAAATGCAGGAGTCTAGAAATTGTTGGCAGTGATTTTTTTGCTTCAGATGGTGCACTGTTCAAGTATCCACAAACTGCAATTAATGAGAAATTGGAAGTGCTGGAAATACTCAGCTGCTTGGCAGTGTCTGTGGAGAGAGAAACAGTTCACATTTTGCATCAAATATAACTCTTCTTCAGGACATAGACAGAGTTGACTGGACTTAAAATGTTAACTCTCTTTCTCTCTCCAAAGGTGCTGCCAGAACTGAATATTTCTAGCATTTTCTGTTTCTATTTCAGATTTCCAGCATCTGCAGTGTTTTGCTTTCATAACAATTAGAAATTACTGAACTGATATGGACTTGCTCTTTTACCCTGTCTTGTAAAACTCTTGAAAATTCTACACCTTGTTGAATGAACTTTTTAATGGCAACTACACTCTTAATTATTGCTGAAAGGTCTCTAGCTTTTAAAAACTAATTTTATATTTGTGGAATACTAAATTTCTTCATTATTATATTCCACATTTTACTACTTTTAAAAGTTTGTTTATGATGTTTCAGTTTCTACTTTAATCCCATACCCTAAACATTTAATTAGATCTCTGTAAAATTTAATTAAAAGTGAGGGATAGTCAGTGCACTCTGCTTCCTGTTTGCTGTCTCTGAGAATATTTCCATTGAATTGAAGTGTGTCCTGCCTGATGGACTGCAGGAGTGAAAATGCACAAGAGGTCATTTAAACTTAAATAGCAAAAAAGGAGCTAGTAGAGCTTGATGGCTGATGCAGACACAATGGACCAAAGGGCCTCTTCCTGTGCTGTAAAGCTCTATAACTCTACGAGAACAATAGCTAAATTAAAATAAAAAGAGGGCAGAGTTTCACAGTCAATTGTTATATAGTACAGTTGTTATACTAAGTGTTTCCAAATACCCCAGCATATTTTAGTTTAACTGTTTTGGGAGATAAACCTTTGCTATTTCCCTTTGTTCCAGAGATATCCATTGCCCCCCACCTCCTTATCAGCAACAATATTTTCTGCAGAATATTTTAATTATCTTTCCAGCAAATTTTGTCTGCATTCGTCACAGAGGCATATGGAAGATAACTTGTGCCATTTGTCGTATTGAGTTGGTGAGCTGGGTGTTTTTGGTATGAGACAGTTAACCCATATCTGTGAATGATGTCAGCAAAGGACAGCATATAGGTTGCAAATGGGCTCAAAATGGGCTCTCAGATAACTCCAGAGTTTGCAGTGTGGAGTTGATTAGAAAAGCACTGTTAAAGATTCTATGGTTGCAAACAGATAGGTAACAGTGAAACCAAGCAAAGGTAATTCTGTAAAAATGAACAGAGGATGGGTTTTAGAGAAGTGCAGTCAATTGTGTCAGAGGTTGCAGAGCTGACAATGGAGAATAATGTATTATGGTTATAGTCACAGAAAACGCTATTCGTAACTTCAGTTAAAGTTAGTTTTGGTGGTTTTGAAAAGCGCAGAAACTTGATTGGAGACATTCAAAAGCTGATTATCTGCAAGCATGAATTTCTGTTTTGCATAAACTCCCAAGCCAATTATGCCAAAAGTTGTTCATTTGATTTGATTTTTGATTTGATTTATTATTGTCATACGTATTGGGAAACAGTGAAAAGTATTGTTTCTTGCATGATGTGCAGATAAAGCATACTGTTCATAGAGTACATAGGGGAGAAGGAAAGGCGAGGGTGCAGAATATAGTGTTACAGTCATAGCTCGGGTGTAAAGAAAGAAGATTCAGTGAGTGGTAATACATAGACAGCACTAACTGGATAGGAAACCCTGAGATAAATCCCTAATGGAATTGCGCTACAATCCTCCAGAGTAAAACATTTGGTGTTGACAGTGAACACCAAAAACACAAGGATTCTGAGGTTAGGTAAAGTACAGTCTAGATATAAAATACTTGGCCTAAACAGATTTGGACTACTTTGAGGTTTGTTTAGGCAGAATACATACATTCAGTTTAGTCATCAAGTATTCTTGTTACAGTGGTTTATGGTTTCCTCAGGTCATAACACCCAAATCGTTGTACAAATCTCAAGAGCAAACCTTGAATATTTTGCCAATGAATTTGGAGCTTAGATTATAGCCTTGAAGTTATTTCCATTATTATTATTATTCTTTGCAGAAACTGCTGGCATTGATTAAAGGGTGATCTAATAGTATTGTCTACAATAATTGTGCATGTTGGGGGGAATGACACAGGCTGCAGTGCAAAATATCCATTCCAACTAAATATTTCAACATAGTTTTATACAGAGCCAAGTAAAAGCAAAGGACTGTTAGCTCCTTCACTATGCATGTGACAAATCTTCATGATTAATCAGTCCACTCTAGTGTCAAGATACCTGTTAGTCCAAAGTGATGGATAATTTGATGAACATGAAGTTCCAGCTGATGTTTTGTTTTCTTCCCCGGTTCCTTCAACCTAGAATGCTAAGTGATATCAAGTTTATTTCCAGGAAGTCAAGTGCTTCTACTCTAGGAAGTAGGGAAAAACAGATGCTGTTGGTCACTCTCGGGTATCTCCTGTGATTTATTTAAGGGGCCCATCTACACTAAGGATGAAGTTACAAGCAAAGTTATACATTTCATTCTTGGTCCTGAATTTCCAGGAAAGTTTGCCTGGTCTCCTGTCATAACTTTGACCAGAAATTGGCAGAAACTCAAGATAAATGGCATAAACAGCTCAGAGTGAATGCTCACATTATTTCTCTGGAGGTTTCCCCAACCTCACAGCAAAGTTATTATGGGTGGGTACAACGTATTTTCTATTGATTTTGCAGCAGAGGCTGAATGGAGTCGACTAAGACAGTGGTTCACAAATGTTTTGGTTGAAGGATCCCTTTTCTAATGCATAAGTAATCACATTTCAACTATAATATTGTATACCACCCAAATTATGAAAGTGCTGTACGTAAAGAATAGTTTAATAACTAAAGATTAATGTGGAAAATGAAAGCTCTTTGTGTGGGGGGTAAAAGAAATTGGCCTGGATAGAGAGAGAAGGCGCAAATGGATCATTTTCTGGTTGACAGAATGTGACGAGTGGTGTGCCACAGTGATCAGTGCTGGGAGCTCAATTGTTTACAATTTATATAAATGATTTGGATGAAGGGACCAAAGGTATGATTGCTAAATTTGCTGATGATGCAAAGATAGCTAAGAAAGTAAGGAGATGAGGAGGCTAAGCGAGTGGGCAAAGCAGTATAATGTGGTAAAATGTAAAATTGTACATTTTAGCAGCAAGAATAAATGGGAAGCATATTATTTAATAAAAACAAAATACTGCAGATGCTGGAATCTGAAACCAAAAGAGAAAATGCTGGATAATCTCAACAGGTCTGGCAGCATCTGTAAGGAGAGAAAAGAGCTGACGTTTCGAGTCCAGATCTTCTGCACTCATCTACACTACTTATTAAATCATCAAGCTTTGTATCATCACAAACTTTGATATGTGACTCTCTATTCCATTATTTAAATCATTCATAAATATAGGCCAGAATTCTCTGATGTCATCCCTGCTGCCATCAAGAATGGAGAATTTGGCGCTCAGCCAAATCTCCATTCACAGCAGTGGAACCGGAGAATACCAGCCTTGGGCGAGGTCGGAGAGTTCCAGCCATAGTGAATAGTTAAGGTCCTAACATAGATCCTTGTGGGACACCACTGGTCACTTCTTACCAGTGCTTACTCTGCTATGCCTCTTCTGCCTAAACAGGTCAATTATTTTTCTTTATTTAGCTTTAGATAGCAGTCTCTTATGTAATTCCTGAGAGATTTGCTCAGTGATGCATTGACACTGAAGAGGATATAATGCTATAGTATATGTTCCTCTGTACAGACCAGTTTGCATGGACTGGACATTGCCAGACTTGTTAATTTATTAGGGAGGGAAAAGACTGTTAGTTACTTTAATCATTTTTAAAAAAAACTATTGTTGTAAAATCTTGATGAGGCTATCCTGAAGGTTTTTTTTTTATTTAAAAGACTATTTTGTTGTTATGCCTCTTTCATTCTTGATCACCAAAGTATTTGCAATAAAGTGATTGGAGTGGCTGATTGGCCACTGTTGATTACTTCTGACAATAGATTCCTAAATACGCCAACTGCTGTTAAGCAATAATTGACCTTTTGTTTTGCTGGTTGCGGTATCTTCGCACATAAAAGGCGTGTGTATAAAATGAATACTTTCCCAATTTCCATCAAAATATACTCTCAAAAATCTCTGACCCATGTATGAAACAACAATCATTTGAGACATTGCTAATGCATGCAAGTTTACACTGTTGACTGGATTGTGCTTTTCTTGAAGCTCAAGAAACAAAAGCTCCTTGGAAGAGCTGAATGTGACCTTGCTGTTACTCAAAAATGCCAGTCAATTAGCTATCCTGGATCTGGCAACTTTCTTAGTGAATATCATGGTTCCTTGTGCTTCAATGATTAATTGACATCTCTGCCTGAAAGTGGAGTTAGCTTGGGAAGATATTTTAAAAACAGTCTAGTTCAATAATAGTCTCAGCACTCACTGAAACAACTTTCATGGTAAAATTATCCTTCTGTCCTCCATCTGCTGTCAATTTTCAGGCCCCAAATGGTTTCATAAATTTCTAATGTTTCCTATATTTATAAATCACAGAATTGTTATAGCAGGAGGCCATTAGCGTCTGCACCAGCTCTCTGAATGAGCAGTTCACCTAACGCCATTCACCTGTCGTCTTCTCATAACCCTGCACAGTCTTCCTTTTGATTGCCTCGATTGAAGCCACCTCCTTTGCACCATCCAGATATTAACCAGTCGCTGTGTGAAAAAGTTTTCCCTCGTGTCTCCATTGCTGCTTTTGCCAATTACCTTAAGTCTGTGCCCTCACATTTGATTCTTGAAGTATTTACATTTTACACTGTTAGCAATGTGTTGTCACATGGCAAGGATGTACATGCAACTGGGGTACAGAAATTCCTTGTTTCCAACCCCCTCCCACCCCTTTTCAGTATATTGAATCTTGTTGATGTACAGTGCACAAGTGCCCTAAGCCCTCCATAATCTCAGCAAAGTTACTATTTTTCACTTCTGAGTTGAGCCATTGAGTGTTATGAAATGGAGGCATCCTAATTGAGCCCAATTCTGCCATTTGATCATATTTTCTAATTGGGAGCCAATTGATCACAATTAAAACCAAGGAATGATAAACTGGAATTTTGCCGCACCCGTTTTGCTCATTCCGAAGCACAGAGATGCTGGTGTTAATTATACTCCCACTGTCCTGTTCCTCTAGTTGCATTTGTCTGAATTAGGTTATGTGACTCAATGCCACATTAGGCAGTAGGTTTATACATAAAGCCATAAGGAAAATCGATAAAGACTAATTCCTATCATGGAGTGCTTTACCTCTGAAAAGCTGCAATTTGCCTTTTTTGCCTATATGAGACCTCAGTGCAAATCCCTATGGATCACCTATTACTACTTTCCAGAAAGCAGAGAACAAACCTTTTATCCTCATTTCCTGTCTCCTCTCCAGTCAGTGACTCATGCTGTAAAGTCACGTACACTTCCTTGCACACTCATTTTCAATAATCCCTTATCCAGAGCCTTCTAACTTTGAGGGTAAGATTGACAGAGTAAACTGCTTTTGGATATACTTTTTTCCCTGACTGCACCAGCTGAGTAGTTCTGAGACAATTAATGTTCAGATGGCTGAAACATATTTAAGAGTGGAAATGTGGAAAAAAGTACATCATTTCTGGAACTGTGAGCAAGTGAGTGAAGAATCTGTGGACAACTCCCTAATCTTTTTATATTCTGTTTGTGTTGTAAATGCAGGCTGAGAGGTCCATGTATGATAATCGATACATTGCTGGTTCAGCAGAGATCCAGGGACATTTTCAACTGGACATTGATGTTGCTGGCATAGTGTTCACACACCACCCCATGTTTAGCCGTGAGCATGTGTTGGCAAGCAAATTGGCACAGCTGTATGACCAGTATCTATTTCGACAACAGAAAAATCTTGCCAGTCTTTACTCTGACAAGGTATGAACATTTGGCTATGAGACTGAAACTGTGAACAAGTGACCGTATAACCCTAAAGTGATGGCAGCAGTAAGGATCAGGAGTGAAGATCCTAGCAGTTGAAGATAATTCCTAATTTAATTGCAGTGATGTACCTTCAGTTCAGATATACAACAGGAAATGAAGTGAAGGCCCAATAATTCGGCTCAGTCTCAAAATACGTTGACAAAGCCATTTCTTTTGTATTCATTAAATACTCAAATGTCAATCTTTGCTTTAGGTATAATGTACACACATTATGGGGAGAACTTAAAAGTCCCCCATTGGCAGGTGTTCAGGTTGGGGGGAGATAAAATTATCCAGATGGCATTTCCAATGCCTTTCTGCCCAAGCTCAACCTATCCTGAATTCTCAGCCCAATTGGCCACTTAAAGGCTGCTTCCCAACCAGTCTCGATTTTGAAGCCAGTGAGGGAAATTCAGCGACGGGAGAAGCTTGGCAGGTCACCTTGCTCGGGCCTCAGGAAGGAAATGGGGGAGTCATCACTCAAGAGTCCCCTTTGCACATTGAGGACCCCCACCCCCTACCTCACCAAGGTCTGCATCCCATGAGTGCTCCTACACACACTGACCTCTCCATAAAGACTCCCACCTTCCTCTTCCCACTCCCCCAGGATCATCTCCCCTCCTCCTCATGTAATGCCTCATACTCACCTGATCCTGAACTCCAGGACTTCGAATCTGGGGACTGCTTGTAGTCTGACTCCTCTCAGTGCTACTGCTGAGACTGCAGCACTGCCAGCTAATCAGATTGACTGCCAGCACCCTGAATTGGGACTTCTGCCTGAGTGAGGGGATAGCCAATTACCACTCCAGTTAATTAACACGCCTTAGACTCAGCAGGTCAAGGGGTTGGGCTGGAAATCCTGTTATCCAAAAAACCCTGCCCCATGACACCAGTGTCACATATAGGTGTTGCAGTCCAGAAACAGAACTGACTCTGAAGTTCTTGGAGTCAGCAATTACAGTTTGCATGAGTAGTATGCACTCTAACAAGGGCTGGCCTCTGTTCAGTATAGTAAGAAGTCTCACAACACCTGGTTAAAGTCCAACAGGTTTATTTGGTAGCAAATACCATAAGCTTTCGGAGCGCTGCTCCTTCGTCAGATGGACGTCCATCTGACGAAGGGGCAGCGCTCCGAAAGCTTATGGTATTTGCTACCAAATAAACCTGTTGGACTTTAACCTGGTGTTGTGAGACTTCTTACTGTGCTTACCCCAGTCCAACGCCGGCATCTCCACATCATGACTCTGTTCAGTATGACAGGTGTTGTGAATGGGTGAGGAGGAATGAGCTGGCTCGCCTTTTATTCAGCCCCCTCAGTTGGTCGCAACAAAGGTTTGTTTAAAATTCTTTCTCCCATGGATGTGTTTACTTTTTAACAAGGAGCCAATCAAATCAGATTTTCTTGGGTCAAAGAAAGTGTAAGCTTATACATGCACACGCGCGCGCCCACACACACACGCATCAGAAATAAGAAAGGCAAGAGTCCATGGAAAAGTTAAAAGAATATACAAGTCGTCATTGGCCTTTCCCTAAGATGTAACCCTTGGAATGTTGCAGACGTTAAATTGGGTAATGTGTTGCAGAAGACACCCTTTGATTACTTCCAGAGAGAGAGATGAGCGGCATGTCTCTGCATGTGTGACTATCCTTCTCTTTCTGTTGTTTGCTTCCCCCTGTTAAAGTTCTTGATTCCAGGAGAGTGACACCTCTTCAGGTGTGAATAACCATGTCCTTTCAGATAGGTCTGTCAGTATAATCTACACAGGAATTTCCCAGGAGGGTTCTTTTACAGTAACAGCCATCTTTTGATCAGTACCATTTCTTGTATTTGGTAAAAAAACAAGTCTTCTTTAAACAGGTCAATATGTTTGTGTTTAGTTCTGGGTTGCTCTCACTCCGACACCATGTTGGCTGTTGTGCCACTGGATAATAAAAATTAGCATTTTTGTTGGTTAAAATTCGATTTGTTGAATAAGTCCGAATTAACTAAAAAGCAAAATACGGCAGATACTGTAAATAATTAAAACAGAAAACGATGAAGTACTCAGTATGTCAGGCAGCATTTGTGGAGAGAGAAACATTGTGACTTTCTGTCAGAACTGGAAAAACTTAAAGTTGTAATAGGTTTTAAACAAGTGCTGATGCAGGGAAAATGGGAAAGAACAAGAGGGAATATTGGTGATAGGTTCGAAGATAGGAAAATTGTATGGTGAAAGGGATGGTGGTGTGAGACGAGTGTAGATAGCTGGTAATGGGGCAGGTAAAGGAACCGAAATGAATCTAGCAGAGGTGTAAATGAGAAAAGCAGAATCTTCACCAACTGCTGCCATCTGAGCAAAAGCAGAAGCGATTATAATCTGAAATTGTTGAACTCAGTGTCAAGTCTAGAAGGCTGTCAAGTGCCTGTTCAAAAGATTGAGTCACTGTTCCTACAGCTTAGATTGGGTTTAATTGAAATGGCGTAGGCGACTGAGGACAGAATTGAGAGTGGGGCAGTGTTAAAATGGCAGGTAAAGGACACTTGGGGTCACACTTGCAGACTTATTGAAAACGTTCTGCAAAGCAGTCACCCAATCTGTATTTCATCTCCGCAGTTTAGTGGAAACCACATTATGAGCAGCGAATACAGTATGTTAAATTGAAAGATGTATAAGTAAATCACTGTTCCTGGAGGGAATATTTTGGGCCTTAGACAGTGGGAAGGGAGGTGATAAAAGGGCAGATGTTGTATGTTCCACACCTTCATGCAAAAGCCAATAAAGAGCATGATTGCCAAACTCACCGGCTCAATGTGGGATGCGGCTACCACCCCCCACAAACCTCGGCACTCACATACTCAGTAGCAGAAAACTGCACCCCTGTTTGGTCAAGATCATTTCTCACACTAAAGTGTTGACACCCAGCTGCAAGCTACCATGCATATCATTACTGAAACACTGCACTCAACGCCATTCCCCTGGCTCCCTGTCCTGGCAAGCATTACTCCTCCACACATCCTCTGACTTGCAACAACCCACAAAATGATAGAAAAAGTTCGCAATGCCCCCCACCTGCCACTTTGTGCTGACCTGTTCAATCCACCCAAGGTATGACACCCACTGAGAATGCCAATCAGGAAAAACCTCCTGCACAGGACCTCGGCACAAATTCCAGCTGAACAAATGAATGGGAATCATTGGACATGACAAACCAGAGGTAGCACAGTGATTAGCACTGCTGCCTCACAGCGCCAGGGACCCGGGTTCAATTCTGACCTTGGGTCACTGTCTGTGCGGACAGTTCTCCCCGTATCTGCATGGGTTTCCTCTGGGTGCTCCAGTTACCTCCCACAGTCCAAAAGATGTGCTGGTTAGGTGCATTGGCCATGCTAAATTCTTCCTCAGTGCATCAGAACAGGCGCCAGAGTGTGGCGACTAAGGGATTTTCACAGTAACTTCATTGCATTGTTAATGTAAGCCTACTCGTGACACAAATAAGTAAACTTTAAACTTTGAAAGTTTAAACTATTAAACTTTAAACACAAGTACCTAGTCACAAACCCAATCCAACAGTTGCCTGGTTTCAACCTTTTAAGGAAAGAGTGATCCACCCTCAACAGGTTCAGGACTGGTCATGGCCCTTGCTTGGCCAATCTCCACAGGGCATTAGTGCCAGCCTTCTATGTCCCTTTGGGAGAGGGCAAATTATGCACCACATCATAGAAGAGTGTCCAGTCCACAGACACAGCAGAAGCCTATCAGCGGTCAACACAGCAGGACAGGAAGAAACTTAGGGACTTTGCATTCTTTAAGTAATGGGAAGCAGGAGTGGCTGATTAAAGAGTGGACCAGGGTCCTGTGGAGGAAACAGTTCCTTCAGAATGCTGACGGAGAAGTGGGGAAGAGGGGAAAATGTGATTGGTGGTGGCATCATGCTGGCAGTAATGGAAATGACAGAAGATGGCCCATCGAAGGTGGAGGATACAAACCTAGTTAATTTTATGCATTTAGAAACCTAAAATTGAGAATTTGACTTGTGTTTGTTTGAGAATTGTCCTTCTGCTTATATGTTAGGTTTTGACATGAGAGGGCCAAGTTTGGAGTTGGTTCGTTTTTTATTTAATTTAATTTTGGATTGAATAATGAATGTTTCTGTTTAAACATTCTTTATAATACTGTTAGTTTGTTTTATTATTCCCTTATTCTTGGAATTCAAAACTGACCAAATCTATTTGTTATTAAATTGGTGTTAAATGCCTCTTCTGCCTGTCATTGTTTGCATTTCCAGTTGTGTGCCTTAAGGAACGCAATGAAGAGCATTACTGATGATCGTCATGTGAAAAGCTCAGTGGCACAGCGAAGACTTATGGAATATAAATCTGAGATCAGGTAAGGCAGATGTGATTATGTTCAAAGTTAATCAAATACTAATTGGAACTTTTACTCATAGCTCATCATTCTGATATACTAAAGATTTCAGTGACATGCGTCTGAAGAATAATCATTCTTATCCACTAGTCTTAACAAAACAAAAGTCAGAATGAGTGTAAAGCAGATTTTAGAATAATGTTAAATGAAGGAAACTGTATCCTGATGTCACCTTTCCTCTTTATGGTGCTAGCACTTGTTGGTGCATGACTTTCATTTGTTGCAACATGTACTATCATTCCCATTATTTCTGAAACATTTGCACCATAGACATTATTCTTTGTTCCAGCCGTTCAGAATCTGTACCCGAGGGTGATCTACTTTTTGCTGGAGGAGCAGAGGGTGGGGGCTACTATTTTCTCTCATATCCCCACAATTTTTCTGAGCGCAAGCAGTTGACCTATTGTTCATTCCGATGTTGCTAAGAGGAGCATGAAGCTTTAAGTTTAAGTTTATTTATTAGTGACACAAGTAGGCTCACATTAAAACTGCAATGAAGTCACTATGAAAATCCCCTAGTTGCCACACTCTGGCGTCTGTTCGGAATTTAGCATGGCCAATGCACCTAACCAACACCTCTTTGGGACTGTGGGAGGAAACTGGAGCACCCGGAGGAAACCCACGCAGACACAGGGAGAACGTGCAAACTCCGCACAGACAGTGACCCAAGCCGGGAATCGAACCTGGGTCTCTGATGCTGTGAGGTAGCAGTGCTAACCACTGTGCCACAGTGCCAGTCATATGTGAATTTGGAAATGGGAATGATTGTGAAATGGGACATTGAAATGTAGCACCAGGGTCAGCAACCTTGTGCTACGGCACGTTCGGGACTATTGTCTCAGTTTTTCCCATCCATGATAATGATTCAGGTAAAGCAGCTATATGCAAAATTTCTAGGTTTAGGGGTTTTGGCCTATTGTTTTCCAGCAAAAATTATTCATCAGGTTTCTAAAAGATACATAGTTAACAGTGGAAATACATTGTTTTGCTATAATATTTGATATTTACTGTTGCAGATTACAACTTCCTATACTGAATGATGTGACCAGTAGTGTTTGATGTCAGCCACTTGGTGGTGTTATACAGAATATCAGTACACTTGTTACTGGAGTCTGTCACAACAACCACATTAATTGTGGAGGATTGCAAATGATACGCCCTTATTCAAAAAAAGATTTAAAGATAAGCAACAACAGGCCTGTCAGTTTAACCTCAACGATGGGGAAGCTTTTGGAAACAATAATTTGGGACAAAGTTAATAGTCACTTGGGCAAATATGAGTTAATTAAGGAAAGCCAGCACGGATTTGTACCAGCATGTTATGTTTAACCAGCTATGTTTAAGTAACTTGCTTGAGGTCTTTGAAGAAGTAACAGACAGGGTTTATGAAGTTAATGCTGTTGAGGTGGTCCACATGGACTTCCAAAGGACATTTGATACAGTGCAGCATAACAGACTGTGAGCAAAGTGAGAGCTCATGGCTTAAAAGGGACAGTAGCAACACAGACCAGAAACGAGTGACAGGAAACAGAGTAATGGCTAATAGTTGGAGGAAGGTGTACAGTGGAGTTCTCCAGTGGTGAGTTTGAGGAGGCCTGTTCTTCCAGGCAAACATTATGTTTAAGTTTTTTCAAAGTTTATTTATTAGTGTCACAAGTAGGCTTACATTAACACTGCAATGAAGTTACTGTGAAAATCCCCTAGTCGCCACACTCTGGCACCTGTTCGGGTACTCTGAGGGAGAATTTAGCATGGCCAATGCACCTGACCAGCATGTCTTTCGGACTGTGGGAGGGAACCAGAGCACCCGGAGGAAACCCACGCAAACACGGGACATAAGAACATGCAAACTCCACACAGACAGTGACTTGAGCTGGAAATCAAACCCGGGTCCCTGGCGCTGTGAGGCAGCAGTGTTAATCACTGTGCCGCCATGCCGCCCACATTAATGACCTAGATGTTGATGTATAAGGCACAATTTTAAAATTTGTGGACAGTAAAATCTTGGAATTATTGTGAACTGTGAGGGTGATAGTGTAGAACTTCAAACAAACAAAAGTTGGTAGAATGGATGGATAATGAGCAGATGAAATTTAATGTAGAGAAGTGTGAAGAGTTAATTTGGTAGGAAGAACACAAAGAAACAATATAAAATAAAGGATACAATTCTAAGGAGAGTGGAGGAGGAGGACCTGGATGTATATATACGTCATGCTATGTGCAGGACAGGTTGAAAGCATGGTTAATAAAATATATTGGCCAAAATTCTCCGACCGTTCACACCGGCAGGATTCTCCGGTCCTGCCAGCAGCGCACACCTGCCCACGGATTTCCTGCTAGTGTGTGGTGACATCAGTGGGAATTTCCATTGACAGCGGCAAGATCAGAGAATCCTTCCGCTAGCAAACAATGCGCCACCTCTCGCCGACGGGAAACACATGGCTCGGCAGCTGGAAAATCTCGCCCATTGTATTCTGGACTTTGTAACTAGAGGCATAGAATATAAAATCACTGAACTTGTGTTTAGCCTGTATAAATCACAGTTTGGCCTCAACTGGAGTATATTGCATCCAGTTCTGAACATTGCCCTTTAGGAAGGATGTGAGCGTGCAGAGAAAATTCATGAGAATGGTTCTGGGGATGAAGAACCTCAATTACATAGGTGGATTGGAGAGGTTAGGACAATTCTGTTTGGAGGAGAGGTGACTGAGAGGCGATTTAATAGAGGTATTCAAAATCATGGGGCCTAGAAAGAGGAGATAGGGAAAAATTGTTGATATTGATGGAAAGATTGAGAATAAGAGGACACAGATTTGAGGTACTTGGCAAAAGAAACAATGGCAACATTAAAACATTTTTTACACAGTGAGTGGTTAGGCTCTGGAATGCACCTATAGGATTGTGGTGGAAGCAGACCCAATCAAGGGATTCAAGAGGGAATTGGAGTATTATCTGAAAAGAAAGAATGTGAGGGGTGAGGAGAGAAGGCGGAAAAGCAGCACCAGGTGGATCATTTCTTCAGAGAACCAGCTGAATGCCCTCCTTCTGTGCTGCACCCTTCTATGGAAGTATTTATTGATGGGAATGTTACTGAGAGCACAACATTGCCTCCTTTTGGGAAGATCCACCAAATTAAGTGTCAATTAGACATTTAACTGGCCAGTGAAGGACCTTCCCTGGAATGAATGACCCTGGAGGTGGACTACCCCCCCCCCCCCCCCGGGGAACTTGAGAGCTGCCGGTCTCTGATTGGTATGTGAGTAATGCTGGTAATACCCCCACCTGAGGCCTAGGATCACCGAGGGACCAGACCACAAGTGAGCGATGATGGGGTGCAGATCACAGGGTGGACGTTATGGGGGAGAGGGGATTACGGCAAGACCAGAAGTGGCTGAGTCTGTGGTCTCCCACTTCCTGTTGCCAGATGCCTCGATCTGGCCCTGACTATTTTCGAATGAGAGGATTCACTGAAAGCCCCACGAAAATCCCCAATAGGTTTGTTTCCTGTGTGACCACTGCCTCGCCCAGTGGTGGTAAGGTGAGGCCCTTAAATGGGCATTAATAGTTAATTTAATGCTGTTGATTAGCAGCAGAGTAAGAAGTCTCACAACACCAGGTTAAAGTCCAACAGGTTTATTTGGCACTGGCTTTCGGAGTCTCAGGCTCCTTCGTCAGGTGAGTGAAGACTTGTGCTCACAAACAGGGCATATACAGACACAAACTCAATTTACAAGATAATGGCTGAAATGCGAGTCTTTACGGGTAATCAAGTCTTAAAGGTACAGACAATGTGAGTGGAGAGAGGGCCAAGCACGTGTTAGAGGTGTGTATTGTGTCCAGCCAGGACAGTTAGTGAGATTTTGCAAGCCCAGGCAAGTCGTGGGGGTTACAGATAGTGTGACATGAACCCAAGATCCCGGTTGAGGCCGTCCTCGTGTGTGGAACTTGGCTATCAGTTTCTGCTCAGCCATTCTGCGTTGTCGTGTGTCATGAAGGCCGCCTTGGAGAACGCTTACCTGAAGATCAGAGGCTGAATGCCCGTGACTGCTGAAGTGTTCCCCGACTGGAAGGAAACACTCCAACCGGGTGATTGTCGAGCGGTGTTCATTCATCCGTTGTCGTAGCGTCAGCATGGTTTCCCCAATGTACCATGCCTCGGGACATCCTTTCCTGCAAGTGTATCAGGTGGACAATGTTGGCCGAGTTGCAAGGGTATGTACCTGTACCTGGTGGATGGTGTTTTTACGTGAGATGATGGCATCCATGTCGATGATCCGGCATGTCTTGCAGAGGTTGCTGTGGCAGGGTTGTGTGGTGTCGTGGTCACTGTTCTGAAGGCCGGGTAGTTTGCTGCAGCCAATGGTCCATTTGAGATTGTGCGGTTGTTTGAAGTCAAGAAGTGGGGGTGTGGGGATGGCCTTGGCGAGATGTTCGTTTACATCGATGACATGTTGAAGGTTCCGGAGAAGATGTAGTAGCTTCTCCGCTCCAGGGAATGCTGCTGATTAGCAGCAGGCCAGGAAGGTCATCCTACAAACATTCCTGCTCCAGATTTAATCGGGCAGAGACAAGATGGCAGTGGGGTCCTCATCCTCCTGTCCCTCCAGCCACTACCAAACCTGCCTGTAGGGCAGGTATTGAATTCTACCCTATGAGGATATGACATTTCACTTTCCAGCTTTATCCCATGTCCCTGTCCTTGTGCTTTCTGAAAAATGTGATTGAAAGTGAAGGATAGACTTCATAAATTTACTTCCATCACAGAGCAAATTATTACAGATGAAGGAAATCTGAAATAGAACATAGAAACCCTACAGTGCAGAAGGAGGCCATTCGGCCCATCGAGTCTGCACCGACCACAACCCCACCCAGGCCCTACCCCCACATATTTACCCGCTAACTACACATCTCAGGAACAATTTTTAACCTGGCCAATCAACCTAACCCGCACATCTTTGGACTGTGGGAGGAAACCGGAGTACCCGGAGGAAACCCACGCAGACACGAGGAGAATGTGCAAACTCCACACAGACAGTGACCCGAGCCAGGAATCGAACCCAGGACCCTGGAGCTGTGAAGCAGCAGTGCTAACCACTGTGCTACCGTGCCGCCCTGAAATAAAAACAGAAAATGCTGGAAATACTCGGCAGGCCTGGCAGCCAGGGTCCAGGAGAAAGGGTGCACAAGGTTTAAAACACTGGAGTCCAGGCCTGCCCGGAGGGGTATCAAGCTCAAAGCTGCTACAATGCAGGACAGATCAATACTAAACCAGAGCACACAGCTGTGATCAGCCTGTATTCGGGATTTATAAATGAAATTTTAACCCTCGTGACACTGAATTTCATTTTGGAATTTCCAAAGTACAATTGCATAATAGTTTTGATTTTAAAAACCTTGTATGGTGACATATTTTTAAAGTCTGAAATATTGATTTGAAAACATAAAGATACTTACATAATTTGCCGTATAAGAACAGTTTGCCAATGGGGATGAAGTTTGAATTAAAGATAATAGGCACTCGAATGTGCTAACCATTGAGATAAGAACAGATTGGGAAACCCAACATACTCTTCTTGGTAAAATGTGTAGCTCTCCATTCCCTCCACACACCCTTCAAATGACTATTTAAATAAGACAGGACCAATAGTACAGAATAAGTTTCCAGTTTGCACAATAGTGCACAGGCTTCAGAGATCCTGGGAATAAGTTTTGCTAAGGTTGATGACAAGGTAGTACTACCTCTAGTTGATAGGGGCTGCTGTTTTGTACCAGTAACCCCCGCTCCCCCCTTCCTACTAACCCCTTCTCCCCAAAATGAAATGTGGGTAATCATGCATCTTTTGTTTTGGCTAAGGGTAATGTTACTTTTATTCCCAGTACATTTTCACTTTTGGCTTGTTGTCTGTGAGAATATTTCATTGTGATTGGCTATGTATCTTACTTGATGATATCAGTGTTGTTAAATGCCTGGAGATCCCCTTGATTTGGTGCTACATTCAAACTAACATTGGGAAAGGGGAAATCCGCACCACAGAGATCACTAAACCTTTGTTAACAGGTTTCTTTGAAGCCAACAGTGAGCATCATCATTTTATATTCCTCAGTTGGCTTCCCTTTTCCTTTGACTATACAGCTGTAGCCAGATGTGGCTCCGGACTGTCAGCAGCCCTCTAGTACATTATCCATGTGGCTGCTTTTCATGTGGCCACCCAGATTGTGTCAATATGCTTTTTTAAAGGGAACTGCTGGCCTAGTTGTAAAGTGGATGGCATGCTTGCCTTCATTGGCCAGGGTATTGAGTTTAAAAATTGGCAAGTCATGTTGCCGCTTTATAGAACCTTAGTTAGGCTGCACTTGGAATAGAGTGTTCAATTCTGGTCGCCACACTACCAGAAGGATGTGGAGGCTTTGGAGAAGGTACAGAAAAGATTTACCAGGATGTTGCCTGGTATGGAGGGCATTAGCTATGAGGAGAAGTTGGAGAAACTTGGTTTGTTCTCACTGGAGTGATGGAGGTTGAAGGGAGACCTGATAGAAGTCTACAAGATTATGAGAGGCATGGACAGAGTGGATAGTCAGAAGCTTTTTCCCAGGGTGGAAGAGTCAATTACTAGGGGGCATAGGTTTAAGGTGCGAGGGGCAAGGTTTAAAAGAGATGTACAAGGCAGATTTTGTACACAGAGAATGGTGGGTGCCTGGAACTCGTTGCCGGGGGAGGTAGTGGAAGCGGATACAGTAGTGACTTTTAAGGGGCGTCTTGCCAAGTACATGAATGAGATGGGAATAGAGGGATATGGTCCCCGGAAGCGTAGGGGGTTTTAGTTAAGTCGGGCAGCATGGTCGGTGCAGGCTTGGAGGGCCGAAGGGCCTGTTCCTGTGCTGTAATTTTCTTTGTTCTTTGTTCTCTTTGTTTGGATGGACTGGAAATCCAAAGTCGCAGGCTAGTGCTGTGGGGTCATCGATTCTCACCAAGGCAACTGGTGGAATTTAAATTCGGTTGATAAATCTCAGTAATACTGACCAGGGAACCATTATCATTTGTTGTAAAAGCCCATCTGGTTTCTTTTGTAAATGTCCTCTGAAATGGCCAGCAAGCTGCTCAGTGGCTATAAACTGCTGCAAAAAGAAATGAAACTGGGCAGACTGCCTGGCATTGTCCTAGGCACCAGAAATGTTAACAGCAAAGCCAGCCCTGTCACCCCTGCAAAGTCCTCCTTATTAACATCTGGGGGCTTGCACCAAAATTGGGAAAGCTGTCTCACAGACTAGTTAAACAACGGCCTGACATGGTCATATGGAATTGTACCGTACAGATAATGTCCCAGGCATGTCATCACCAGTCCTGGGTATGTCCCACCACAAGGCAGACCCACCAGAGGTGTGGTGAAGAGTGTATATATTAATGTGGAGTCGGTTAGCTCAGTTGGCTGGACGGCTGGTTTGTGGTGCAGATGATGCTAACAGCGCAGGTTCAATTCCGTGCTGGCTGAGATTATTCATGAAAGCCCAGCCCCCTCAACCTTGGCCCTCGTCTGAGATATGGTGATCTTCAGGTTAAATCGTCATCAGTCAGTTCTCCCCTATGAGGGGAGCTCTCCCAATTTTGGTATAAGCCCCCAGCTTGTGGTCATCTGGGTCTATGGTGACTTTACTTTTATCGGGTGGATGGAGCTATTACAAGGGGGCATAACTATAGGGTTCATGGTGGGAGATATAGGAAGGATATCAGAGGTAGGTTCTTTACGCAGAGAGTGGTTGGGGTGTGGAATGGACTGCCTGCAGTGATAGTGGAGTCAGACACTTTAGGAACATTTAAGCGGTTATTGGATAGGCACATGGAGCACACCAGGATGATAGGGAGTGGGATAGCTTGATCTTGGTTTCAGATAAAGCTCGGCACAACATCGTGGGCCGAAGGGCCTGTTCTGTGCTGTACTGTTCTATGTTCTATAAGCTGGCAATAGGGGAAATCTTCTCATGAAATTTTAATTAGTTGTGGATATAAACCAAAAATGAGTGATCACAATATGGTTGAATTTCTAATACAGATGGAGGGTGAGAAAGTTGGGTCCCAAACCAGTGTCCTCTGCTTGAACAAGGGGGATTACAATAGGATGAGGGCGGAGTTGGCTAATGTAGACTGGGAACACAGACTAATTGGTGGAACAGTGGAGGATTTTTAAGGAGATTTTTCTCAGTACTCAGCAAAAATATATTCCAGTGAAAAAGAAGGAATGTAAGAAAAGGGATAACCAGCCATGGATAACTAAGGAAATAAAGGAGAGTATCAAATTAAAAACCAATGCATACAGAGTGGCCAAAATTAGTGGGGAACTAGAAGATTGGGAAGGCTTTAAAAAACAACAAAGACCTACTAAGAAAGCAATAAAGAAAGGAAAGATAGATTATGAAAGTAAACTAGCACAAAATATAAAAACTGATAGTAAAAGTTTTTACAAATATATAAAATGGAAAAGAGTGGCTAAAGTAAATGTTGGTCCCTTAGAAGATGAGAAGGGAGATTTAATAGGAAACGAGGAAATGGCCGAGGCCTTAAACAAGTTTTTTGTGTCGATCTTCACAGTGGAGGACACAAATAGCTTACCAATAATTGACTGTCATGGGACTGTAGGGGGTGAGGACCTTAAAACGATCACTATTACTAAAGAGGTAGTGCTGGGTAGGCTAATGGGACTAAAGATAGACAAGTCCCCTGGTCCGGATGGAATGCATCCCAGGGTACTAAAAGAAACGGCAGAAGTAATGGCAAATGCATTAGTTGTAATTTATCAAAATTCACTGGACTCTGGGGAGGTGCCGGCTGATTGGAAAACAGCTAATGTAACGCCACTGTTTAAAAAAGGAGGTAGACAAAAGACAGATAACTACAGGCCGGTTAGCTTAACATCTGTAGTTGGGAAAATGCTGGAATCTATCATTAAGGAAGAAATAGCAGGACACCTGGAAAAGAATGGTTCAATCAAGCCGATGCAGCATGGATTCATGAAGGGAAAGCCATGTTTGACTAATTTACTGGAATTTTCTGAGGATATAATGAGTGCGGTTGACAGAGGGGAACCGGTGGATGTGGTGTATTTAGATTTCCAGAAGGCATTCGATAATGTGCCTCACAAAAGGTTGCTGCATAAGATAAAGGTACATGGAGTTGGGGGTAAAGTGTTAGCGTGGATTGAGGATTGGCTATCTAACAGAAAGCAGAGAGTCGGAATAAATGGGTGCTTTTCTGGTTGGCAATCAGTGACTAGTGGCATGCCGCAGGGATCGGTGTTGGGGCCTCAACTATTTACCATATACATAGACGATCTGGAGGAGGGGACCGAGTGAAGTGTAACAAAGTTTGCGGATGACACAAAGATGAGTGGGAAAGCAAATTACGTGGAGGACACAGAGTCTGCAGAGAGATTTGGATAGGCTGAGTGAGTGGGCAAGGATCTGGCAGATGGAGTATAACGTTGGTAAGTGTGAGGTTATCCACTTTGGAAGGAATCATAGTAAAATGGACTATTATTTAAACGGTGAAAAACTACAACATGCTACTGTGCAGAGGAACCTGGTGGTCCTTGTGCATGAATCGCAAAAACTCAGTTTGCAGGTGCAGCATTTAATCAAGAAGATAAATGGAATGTTGGCATTTATCGCGAGCGGGATGGAGTATAAAAGCAGGGAGGTCATGCTGCAATTGTACAGGGTACTGGTGAGGCCGCACCTAGAGTACTTTGTACAATTTTGGTCCCCTTATTTAAGAAAGGATATATTAGCTTTGGAGGGGGTACAGAGAAGGTTCACCAGGTTGATACTGGAGATGAGGGGGTTAGCTTATGAGGAGAGATTGAGTAGACTGGGCCTGTACTCATTGGAGTTTAGAAGGTTGAGGGGAGATTTTATAGAGACATATAAGATAATGAAGGGGCTAGACAGGGTAGAAGCAGCGAGGTTATTTCCACTTACAATGGAAACAAGAACTAGGGGGCATAGCCTCAAAATACGGGGGAGTCAATTTAGAACAGAGTTGAGGAGGAACTTCTTCTCCCAGAGGGTAGTGAATCTTTGGAATTCTCTGCCCAATTAAGCTGTAGAGGCTACCTTGTTAAATGTGTTTAAGTCACAGATAGATAGATTTTTAACCATTAAGGCAATTAATGGTTATGGGGAGCGGGCGGGTAAGTGGAACTGAACCCACTATCAGATCAGCCATGATCTTATTGAATGGCGGAGCAGGCTTGAGGGGCTAGATGGCCTACTCCTGCTCCTATTTCTTATGTTCTTATGTTCTTAAAAATCAATCCAAATATCCTTTCACAGAACAACCCGAAGAATGTGTCACGTGGAAAAGGAGAAAGATTGGACCCTGCTGAAGAGTCTTATCAAAGTGTGGAAAGACATCAAATCACTCCGAGAGTTCCAGAAATTTACCAACACGCCAATAAAACTGCACCTTAGACGGTAAACTCTGACTTTGTTTTACGGTTTTTGTGCACAATTTCTAATCAGTTCCATTGTGAGCCTGCGTTAAATAAACTGTAGTCCAAAGCTGCAAAAACTATGACTGGAATTTTCCAGCCGTTCATACCTCGCCACTGCTGGAAGCGAGGACGGAGAATTTGACACTCAGCCAAATCGGCATTCATTGCAGCGGGACCAGAGAATCCCGCCAGTGTGAACAGCCGTAAAATCCCAACTCATGGCTCCCCTCCCTAACCCCTTTTCCCCCATCCAAACCATCTTTAACGGAAAGCTAGTGAACAGAAAGTTGAGGAAACTGTAGCAAAATATTGCATCAGTTAAATTTCTACTTTGATTAAACTTGAGTTAGAGGGGAAAAACTGGCAAATGGAAGAAAAAATGACAACTTGGGGATCAGCTGATGCAAATCGACAAAACCCGCAATGAAAGTGGACATTTACATTTATAATGGAACAGCTTAACACAAAAAACTGCGAAAAATGTGATGAAAGTTGTATGTAAACATTAGATATATAGAATGATTCTGACAATAAAATCTGTACATGCATCTGTCTGCTGACCCCTTTGATGAGATGACGATGTCACAACTGTTGCCAGATATTATCAGTAATTTACTATCATGTTTGGGGAGTAGTGGGGGAGGAAGGCAGATTACTGAACTAGAATATTGTGTTGGCATTCACTTTTAGATTTCCACTATGAATCAAGCTCTGGAAAACAAATCAGAAGACTTGCCACATCCGCTCGGAAAATTTTTAGTTTACAACTCATTACTGTGTTTGATAGCGTAGCAAATGTTTCCAGCACACGCCAGTTTTCAGAGGATATTCTGTCTTCTCTCCCCAGTATTGGGGCACTATGTCACGAATGTGTGTTTGTTCTGAACCCTGACCCCTGACAGCTGGAAATATTCAGTGAAGCAAGCCAGTGCCACAATCTCAGAGTATAACCTGATTACAGATGGATTGGCTGACTAGGATACATTGCCCTTCGATCGAACATTCCTATATCTCTGAAAGATCTAAAATATTTTACATATCTGAAGTCAGCGGCACACAGTGGGATCCACAGAAAGTCATGCACTAGTTTGTTACGTTTGCCATTATTCTTGACTAGGTCAAATGTGATGTAATGTTCTACAGGACCTTATAGACTATATAAACATTGAGTATGCGCAGCCTATAAGATCATGTGGAATTTGACATTCAAGTCCAATCCTGCCTTCTCCCAACTTTCTTGTAACTTCACCTTCCTGCTGGGATCACTAACTGTGGGGGCCGTAAAGTGCTGGGCGCGATCGGTGCCGGTTTTCGCGGCCGCGCCATTTCACAAGCACCGGATATCTGGCGCGGTCAGCCTCTCGCTGGAAGTGGGCGAGAGGCAGGCTAATATCTTTGAATCTATTAAAATGAACATTTGCATTTGCTTTGCAAGTCCGGCACTCAATCGTCCAGGCTCGGCCCCCCTTTATGACCTCTCCGGGAAAGGTTCGCGCTGGCGAGGAATAGACACGCTCCCCATGAACGGGGTGCCGTCGACTTGGCCTCGCCGGTGGAACCGGAAGCCATTGATGCCCCCCGGGGAGGCCAAGGGCAACGGGGGGTGCCCCTTGGGCAGTGCCAGACTGGCACCTGGACAATGCCCACTGGGCACCTGGGCAAAGCTCACTGGGCACCTGGGCAATGCCCACCGGGCAGTGCCTGGGGTGGGGCCAATGGGAGGAGGGGGCCCACTGCCAATCTGCAGCAATTGGTGGGGAGGGAGAGAGAGGGGGCCCGTTGCCACTCTGCAGCGATCGGTTAGAGGGGAGTGAGGGAGAGAGGGCCCGCTGCCACTCTGCAGCGATCGATTGAGGGGGAGGGAGGGAGAGGGAGCCTGCTGCCACTCTGCAGCTATCGATGGGGTGGGGGGAAGGGAGGGAGAGGGGGCCCACTGCCACACTGCAGCTATCGGTGGGGGGAGGACGGTGGGTCCGCGATCGTTGGGAGGTGGGCAGCAGGTCCATGATCGTTGGGGGGATGGCGGCAGATCTGCGATTGGTGGGGAAGGGGGGGGTCCGCAATCGGCCTGGGTGACAAGGGGGAGGTCAGCAGGGGCTGCATCTCGGGCCGTGGGCCCCCACGATTGTGGGTGGGGGGACCTGCTTCCGGCAACCTGCAGTAGCAGGAGCCTGACAGCTCTCTCTAATCTGTCAGACCCCTGCTCCTGTTAATGCACATGTGCAGCATCAGAGGCCTGCACGTGCGCACTACCTCCCTCTGCAGGCTTTCGGGTGCATTAAGCCCCACCCACAGGCTTCTGCAGCGCAAATCTGACGCGCTCAAATTTTTGCAAGCAGAGTGCGTATGAGGGGGTCTAAAAACGAGTCTAAAAGTCAAATTTGAAACTCTCCCAGTTTCAAGTCTGCCAAGCACTGAGAAAAAAATGGTAAAATGGCCCCCAATGACTCAGGAATGAAATCCTGTAAGATTTTCCCCACACTGCCCCAGAATTTTACTTTGCCTGAGATGGAATTAATCACTGTACGTCCTGAGGACCTTTTGATGCTTTTCTTTAATTTGGAGTTTTGGAGCAAGTCCAATTAGGTTTTTTTTTGTCATGATCCTAGATGAGTAGTTACGGTGTAGAATATGGTGGTGTCAGTTTCCAAGGTGGAAAAAAGTGGGAAAGAAGGATGAATTTTGAAGCACAATGTCCTACATTCAATCTCAGCCTGCCGTATGGATTCTGCCACATCGGTAGAGGGGCTTTGCAAGAATCTGAAGTGGCCACTTGAAACAGGCATTAAGCACCTTGCACATGTTAGCAAGGAACTTAATCCCTGTCTTTTCCCATTGGGAAATAATTTAATCAGGCCTCCCTCAATCAGTTTTTTTAGTTCCATGAGTGGCTACCCAGTGTTCCTTTAAAGGAGCATGGCAGGCTGCAACTGAAGGCCATTGCCAGCCTGTGCTTATCCCACACTCAATCCTCTCACTTCCCTACGGACTGCCAAATTAACCTTCACTTTGCCAGCAGGCTGCCTGAGGTGATGTGGTATGTGTCAGAAGTTCACTGCATACTAAAATGAGGACCGAGGACTAGAATTAGCCAGGTCTTGGGTCTACCTGTTCAAGTGACGGGAATACTTCCTGTTTCGGATCAATGCTGTTAATATGCTGTTATCCCAATCTGTTTAATTAAGAATGAAATGTGTGTCGATATTACAGGCAGGAGATTAACCGGAAAGCTGATGAAATTAATTATGAATGTGAAATCCAAACTGAGGTAGCAGAACTTTTGGAAGACCATCAAGAAGAGTACAAGAATAAGATGGAAGAATATAAAATAAAATATGAAGAATGGAAAGCCTGGAAAAAGGCAAAAGTAAGTGTTTCTTGCTATGCATCGTCTACAAATTCTGATCATTATAGATAACTAACTACAGTTAAATACATGTCTGATTTAAAGACACATTTAATTCCATGTTAGTCATTTGTCAAACTACCTTATTCCATTTTTTCAATGGTTAGAGCATTCTGCATGAACAGCATGCATTTACCTCTGGTCAAATTGAATACTGCCAAAGTGCAGGGAAGAATGCATTTTCCAGATCACTAGACCATTCACTCCTCCTCGCACTTTCCCCCCCACACCCTCCAACACCATCACCACTATTAGCACAGACACGAGGAAGCAATCATTTAGGTTTGTGAATTGAAGATTAGCAGCTCATGGAGATGCAACAAATACCCAGGAGCATCATCACCTGTAAATTGCCCAATACCCAATTTCCACAAAAGCCTCCTAAGTTTGTTTTCACCAGCCATTTTAGGAACTTCCGCCAGAAACCCGGGATGTGTATTTAGAAAAAAATATTTTAAGTTTATTAGTGTCACAAGTAGGCTCACATTAACATTGCAATGAAGTTACTGTGAAAATCCCCTAGTCGCCACACTCTGGCGCCTGTTCGGGTACACTGAGGGAGAATTTAGCATGGCCAATGCAGCTCGTCTTTCGGTCTCTGGGAGGAAACCGGAGCACTCAGAGGAAACCCACGCAGACACGGGGAGAATGTGCAGACTCCACACAGACTGACCCAAGGCTGGAATTGTCCCTGGGGCGGTGAGGCAGGAGTGCTAACCACTGTTCCACCGTGCCGCCAGTAAAGTATAATTAAAACAGTAATTTTTATCTTGCTTGATCAGCGTGCCATGCTTAAAATCGTGCTTCTCTAGTATTGCTAACAATTGACTGTAAGTAAGAAATGAGCTTGGCTTCTCTCATTTGATAGAAAGCAAAGAGGAAAAAGAACAGAAGTGCGGATGAGCAGCAGGTTGATGATGTAGAAGAGAGTTCGATGATTGAAGAATTTCCAAAGCCTGACCCTCCAGAGCAAGTGGATGCTTCGCTTATTGAGCAGCAAGTCCGAGCTACAGCAGCCAGAATTCGTCGTAAACCAGGAGAACCTGTCCTGACTCCTGAACTTAGTATGACAGCTACTGTAACACCCACCAGCCAAAGTCCAAGGTAATGGCATATTGCTAGTTTTGTATGGGACATCTAATAGGATTAGAAGCAGATGAGTGAAAAGAATGTGCTTGAATGTTGTGCCCTTTGAACTATAGAATTCCCAGAATTCATAAGACATATTGAGGGCAATTGGGCTGGGAAACGCAAGCAGGGGACGTGTAGCGGGCTTCCAGCTGGGCGCCACGGCCTCCACAAGTCTTTGGCCACCAGATTTCCAGCATCGTCAGCTCCTCACTGATTTCTGTCTAAATTATGTAGATGAGGATTTAAATATTATTAACGGGCCCAGGACTGAAGCTCCAGGCCCACTAGCCTCTCACCACATCCCCGCTGGAGTGAAGAAGGGCCACGGAGGCCTCCCAGGAGGTTGGGGGTAATGGGGGGATGCCCCTTGGGCATTGCCAGCTTGGCAGTGTCAGCCTGGCCCCCTGGCATTGCCCAAGTGACAATGCCCAGGGGGCACCTTGGCACTGTCCACCAGGCATCGGGGGAGGGGAGGATTGGGAGGCCGGGGTGGAGGGGGCTCGAGGCTGGCCCAAACACATCTGCGAGGCCAGCGATCGGGTACATGGGGGGAGGAGGGGGGGTACGTGGCGGCGGGGGGGTGGGGTCGAAGGGGCAGCGGTGCGGGGCCGCAGGACTGGCCAGTGATCGGGAGGCCGGTAGTGCAGGGCTCCTGCGCATGCGCTGATCTCAGTGCTGACAGATCGGCGCACACACAGTGGCCGACTCAGCGCGATGCTGCTGATCTCTCGGGTGGGAATAGGCCCCGCCCACTGATTTTACGTGTGATTCGCGCTGAGGCACTCTGCAGTGCACAGTGTGGAAGATTAATTCTGAAACTCCTACTGAAAAAAACAGGGGGATTTACTCCAGTTTTTACGTGAATTCGACATTTAGAATTTATTTGGGAGAATCCCACCCGTCGAGCTGATTCACTTCAGGAGAAAATATTCAAAATTTTGTAAGTGCACACTTCCTGTTTACAGAACGTGGATCCTTTTTTCTGTGTTTTGTCACACTTCGGTCATATTTTTCCCCCATCAGAAATTCCTACATTGGCATTTCTAATGAATCTTGCTTTTTATGAACACATCTGTGATTGCATGCCCCGATCCAACAAATTGCTCAAATATAATTTATTCTGTCAAGTATTCCTGAGTGACTGTCATTTCTAATATCCAAAATAAGAGTTTTGAAAAGGTCAGGGATAAAGTCTGTAAATCTGGGAATCTAGGCCAGAATTCTCCGATCTCGCCCCGGCTGGGATTCTCCTGTCCCGCTGCAGTGAATGGCGATTTGGCTGAGCGCCAAATCCTCCGTTCTCGCTGGCAGTGGGGCGGGGTGTACCCCTGATCTCCATTTTCATGCACTTTATTATTTTTTACCTTTCTTTTGATCTTGGTCTGTGAAGGTGGGTGCATCAATTAAGGTGGTTTTCCCTTTTCAAATTCGTAAGCTATCGTGTAGCTGGGGACAACCTGCCATCCAATTCAGTTGGCATCATTAAGAACCTGTTTTATGAAAATTTGTGGCCACTAAATGAGGGTCCTTCCATTCCATGGTACCTTACTTTCATCTTGTTTAAGAAGCTGCAGAGTTGGATGAGTGCTGGATTGAAAACAGGACTTGAAATTTAACTTAAAGGAGGACCGATACAGACAGCAGCTGATTTACTGTCCGTTATACGTTCGGTTCAATTTTGGAGAGAAGAGTAGGCCGATTGGGTTAGGTCTGAATTACTAATCACAGACATGGTGGGGTGAATGGGAACCATCCGTGCTTTAAACTTCAGTAGCTTTTTGTGACTTGGAACAGTGAAAGAGAACATCTAATTGCTGAAATCAGAAATAGAATTGAAATTTTCTGCAAAGGCCCAGCAGCTGATCAGCATTCCAATATTTTCTTACTTTTGAAATGTTTTCTGTTTTGGATTTTTTGTAGAAAATTGGGAGGTATTTGAAAAGATCAATTTGGTTTTTAACCTGGGGTGGGATTCTCTGGCCTCCCCATGGTGTCTTTCTCATGGCGTGCCATTGGCTGGCGGTGGGATCTTCTGGTCCTGCCACTGTCTATGGGATTTCCCATTGAACTCCACCCCGGGCACCGGGAAACCCGCAGCGAGGGCACTATCGGCAGCTCCAGAAGAGCCCGCTGGTGTGAGCAGCTGAAACGTTCCAGTCCTGGTGTCAAATTTTGAATTGAAGATTGTGCATCTTTGCTTCATGCGTGCAAAACATAAAAAATGTGCTCTAGTAGGTTTCCGGGAGATTTTTGATTGCCGTGGTAGGTTTAGAAAGCAAGAATGCAGATGTATGAAAATGTTTTTTTTTTCCTCAGAGGTGAAAAGCTGCGAAGACAGGATGTACTGAGATCTACTCTATTTACCAAAGTTATTTTTAATAACAAAGAGGTCTCCAGAACCAGCAGCCGAACATTGGCCACCGACTTCAGGGTCCATTTTGGGCAAATCTTCAATGTCCAAATAGTCAACTGGCCAGAAAGTATAAAAATTCAGGTCCTCGTACTGATGCTTTTAAAATATTTTGTGCAGTTTTTTTCATTTCACCTTTTGCTGATGTATTCTTTTCAATACTTTGTCCCACTGGCCATTCTTCATGTGTCAGCTTTAACCATGAGTGTCACAATATTATTTGGCCACACATCTCAATCCTGTTCTAACTTCATTGCAGTGTTAATGTAAGCCTTACTTGTGACTAATAAATAAACTTTAACTTTCTACTCTCACCTGATGATCACATTTTCCAACACGAGTCACTGGGAAGGAAGTGGAAGCTGATTTTTAGCCAAAGGAACTATGGGAAATAGATAAACCGCTATTGCCTCCCTGACACAGACCAAAAATAAAACCCAGGATCTTTACGGTCAGATGGTTTAGTAACCCATTAGCCTGGAAAGGTAGCAGAGAAAATACTCAGTGTTTATAAAACTGGCATAAATCTAAATACATCCAGCAATACATTGGGTGGCACAGTGGTTGGCACTGCTGACTCAGAGCTCCAGGGACCCGAGTTCAATTCCGGCCTTGGGTGACTGTGTGGAGCTTGCACGTTCGCCCCGTGTCTGTGTGGGTTTCCTCCGGATGCTCCGGTTTTCTCCCACAGTCCAAATATGTACAAGTTAGGTGGATTGGCCATGCTAAATTGCCCCTTAGTGTCCCAAGGTCTCTAGATTAGATGAATTAGCCATGGTAAATGTGTAGGGTTACAGGGATAGGGTGGGGGAGAGGACCTGGGTAAGTTTAAGTTTATTTATTAGTGTCACAAGTAGGCTTACATTAACACTGCAATGAAGTTACTGTGAAAGTCCCCTAGTGGCCGCACTTCGGCACCTGTTCAGGTACACTGAGGGAGAATTTAGCATGGCCAATGCGCCTAACCAGCATGTCTTTTGGACTGTGGGAGGAAGCTGGAGGAAACCCACGCAGATACGGGGAAAACGTTCAGACTCCACACAGACAGTGACCCAAGCCGGGAATCGAACCCGGATCCCTGGCACTGTGAGGCAGCAGTGCCACCATGCCGCCCAAAGATTTGGTGCAGGCGTGATGGACCAAATTGCCTCTTTCTGCAATGTATGGATTCTATGACTTTCTATGAATAGGTTTGTCAGAGTATTAGTAACAGAGTAGGCCATTCAGCCCCAAAGACTTGTTCCATTATTCTGTTAGATCTTGGCTGATCCTCACACCTCTCTCTAACCCAGGGTTGTGGATGCTCTATCATTGAATGTATTTTGGCTGAGATGGACAGATTTTTTGTGTTTCCGGGAATTGAGGAATATGGGGAGCAGTCAGAAGATTATGATTGTATTGAATGGTGGAGCAGGTTCAAAAGGCCATTTAGTTTACCCCAGCTCCTGTTTCTTATCTTTCTTCTGTTACACATTTCATAACCTTGCTGAATAAAAATACATCCATAACGGCCTTGAAAATGCCAACTGATCCAACATCCACTATCCTCTGGGGAAGAGTTTCCAGTTTACTCCTGTCCTAGGGCAAAGTTTGCCCTGATTTTGCTCTTCTGTGGCCTATCTCTCATTTTCACATTATGCCCCCTTGTGTTTGATTCCTTTAGAATAAGTAATTTCTCCGTATCTATTCCACCAAATCCTTTAAATGTTTTAAACATCATCTCTTGGAAGAGAAATTTGTGCAATTGATCCTGATAATGAAACCTCGAAAGCCCAGCTCCATTTTGGTGAATCTGTGCTCTATTCTCTCCAAGGCCACAATGGCCTGGATTTTGCAGTTAACAATGAAGCAATGGTGCTTGCCAATGATCTTGAAGAGAGAGTCTCACTGAGAGATGATGCACTCTCAATGACAAGAACCTTAACTCTGTCACTGTGCAGATTGTAGTGTTCTGTAATGGGGGGTCCCAGCATGGAGCGACAGTAATGTCATCAAGTTGCCCAAGCAGCCAATCACGTTAAAGAATTCTCACAGGCTGCCAACTAGGGAATGAAAAGCAGTAAAATCAAATCACTTTTTAAAAGATTATACAAAGAGCAAAATAATGATTGAGACAAAAGCCTGGGACTTTAGGACATATATATAGTAGCTGAAATAACATGAAAAACATTTGAAAATATTAATTATCTAAAAAATCCAGTTTAAAAAATCTGAAAACTAATCACAAAGGAGATATTTAATAACATTCCACAATGGTAAATTTATTTTAGGCCCGATCATTTGTTCAACAGTAGTTATTATTCAGATTGCTGTTAAAAATTTAGCTACAACTCACTGAACGATGATGGACTTTCTAACAGGGATGTGAGAGTGGAAAAGGGGAAGTTTACACCAGATCATCTGATTTGGCTGACTGTTGGCTGTAGGTGGGTGGTCTACAACACAGCCTGTTGTGGATAGTGAACAGAATGCAACTTCAGGATTTCTTCCGTAATCTGCGCTGGTGCTAAGTCCTGATGTGCTCAGATTCAGAGGGGCAAAACACTGCAGGTTTGCTGTTGAAACCTCACAAATTCCGAGCCATTATATAATTTCTGAAGCACATGTCCAGAACTGAGTGCAGTACTCCAGATGGGGGTCTGACTCGACCCCTGTACAACTAAAGCATATTCTTGCATGTCTATACTACAGACTGAACTTAAGTGCAAGTAATGTCATTAAATTTGGAGAAATATTTTTCTGTAAGTTGATAACTTTTAATGTAATATTATTTAGAAATTATAGAACCTTAGTGATTTTCTTAAATCAAGGAATTCTTTGTATTGACAAAAGTATTGCAGTTTTATTATTATGGTGTGCACAGAGGATTAAGTATTACTTATTGTGATTACCAACATGTAGCAACATGCTACAAATAAATGCCCTGATTGCAGGGCAGGATTTTCCACTTGCTTCTGCCACAAGGCTCATCTGTTCCTGCCAACATCAGTGAACTTTTGTTTGGCAGAGCCAGAAAATCCTGGCCGCAGTCTTTCAACACTTGATTGAGAAAGTTGGCGCTAAATTGTTTTCTTCGTGTTGTTCACCAATTCTCCCAATCCTCAGTACATTAATTTATTTTCACAATAAAATAATTACCTAATGATAAATGCCTCAAATCATAACTTTAAAAGATCTTTCTTCCTTGCCTATGTATTAATTAAAATAATTTGTACAATATAGAATTGGTAGAATGTGTACTATTCAGTTGCAAGAAAATGGAAGGTCAAAAGTCATCACCTAGCCAATGCTACCTGATTTTCTTTTGCATGATCAAATGTTAACTTTGGATTGTAAATTGCAAATAATACTTGGATGGTCATATGTGTTGATTATGGCCCAGTGGATGAAAGAGAAACACCTTCTAAAAGCTCATAGAATCCCTACAGTGCCAAAGCAGGCCATTCGGCCCATCAAGTCTGCACCGATTCTCCAGAGTATCCCACCTATCCACATAACCCCACTTATTTACACTGCTAATCCCCCTAGCCTAAACATATTGGGACACTAAGGGGTAATTTATCATGGCTAATCCACCTAACCTGCACATCTCTGGACTGTGGGAAGAAACCGGAGTACCCAGAGGAAACCCACCAGTCACGGGAGGAATATGCAAACTCCACACAGTCGGTCACCCAAGGTCACAATTGAACCCGGGTTCTTGGTGGTGTGAGACAGCAGTGTTAACCACTGTGTCAGCGTGCCACCCAAGTGTTGGAAAATCTTGGGACAGTCCCCACCTATAGCAAATCAACAGCTTTGGCAAGAATCAACTTGTTTGTATGGAAGCTATTGTGCTCATGTGTTGTTTTTTCCCCTTTCTCATCTTTAGATATTTGAAACCGTGGGAATCAGCACCACAAAGATTGAAGTCTTTGTTCCCATTCCAGAAACCAGCGTCCTCACAGGGAGTGTCCCAATTGAGGAAATAGAATTTAGTAGCGATCAGCGAGTGATGTTTGACCATGAGGGAGTTGGAAGTGGTAGGTTTCAAGTGCAAAGTTTACGTGGCTCCAGTAATTTTATTCAATGCAAACACTGATCATATTGGATATATTTTTCCCACAATTAGATTGAAAATCATCAGATTTTGGAAAAGCAGAGTGTTTTACTTAATTTGTCTGAATCAAGTTTTTTTACATTGTTATTTATAAACAAAAACATCCAAAGCTGCAACATTTCCTGAATCTAGCACTGAATTTATAAAATGGACTACTTATTGTCTCTCGGTATTTGATGCTGAAAATATTTCTGACAATTGTTCCTTGTTTATTAACTTGCACATGCCAATGAACATTGTAAGAAGAGATCTTAGACACATGGGGTAGATTTTCTCCTGGCATCGAACTTTGTGCAACCTTGGGTCAAAACAAAGTTGTCTTTTTTGCAGAAGATCCTCCAAAGTAGCATGTAAATAATAGAAGTGTTCTGTTTTGCTGGCTATGCCTTTCAAATAGTCTGCCCAGCAACAGTGAAACTTCCCTTTCAGCTTGTAGATGCAGACTTTAAAGTCTTTCTGCTATTTCCTGCCATTCATTCAGGGTAAGCCATCAACTCCTTTATTTGGGTTAGAAGCATTTTGTAACGTAGTCATGAAGTTGAGCTTTTCAAAGAGATCAAGGAGGTTTGCCTACTGGGATCCAAAGTGGCTGTGTCTTACAAAGCTGTTATCATACATGTATTCCCCTCTGCTTCCTCAATGGTTTACAATAGTTGTTGATGGATCCAAGGTGTGCCATTTTCTTTCGAAGCTGATGGAAGTAATCGGTTGACCTTGTTTACCTCCGGCAAGTTAGCTTGCAGTGTCTCCTGGGCTGTCGGAGAGGACGGTGTGCCATTGGTGCCTCCACTGTTTCAGCAAAACATTGGAGGTTGCAAGAGTAACATTTGTTGCTCTCCCTTTTAAATCTATATTCAATGTTTATTTACTTCTAACTGTTTTGACCTTTCTAGTAACTGATGATTCTTCTTGAACTAACTTTGGCTGGTACTCTACAAATTTTGTTTCTTGTCACCTTTAGCAAACATGAAACATACAATTAGTTCTGGAAGATCTTTTGGTCATCAGTCCCTTTATTTAATTAAATCCCTTTTTAATATTGGTCTCAAAATCCTGTGGGATATTCATGATGTGGAGATGCCGGCGTTGGACTGGGGTAAACACAGTAAGAAGTTTAACAACACCAGGTTAAAGTCCAACAGGTTTATTTGGTAGCAAAAGCCACACAAGCTTTCGAAGCTCTAAGCCCCTTCTTCAGGTGAGTGGGAATTCTGTTCACAAACAGAGTTTATAAAGACACAGACTCAATTTACATGAATAATGGTTGGAATGCGAATACTTGCAACTAATCAAGTCTTTAAGAAACAAAACAGTGGGAGTGGAGAGAGCATCAAGACAGGCTAAAAAGATGTGTATTGTCTCCAGACAAGACAGGATATTCATCACAGCATAATAATTCACTGTTGGGTCAGTATTTTCTTCTTTGGTGGATACTTCCAGAAAATATTCCTTGAAGTTTTTTTGCTTTTAAATTTTGAATTATTCTACCACTTTATAAATCCTGTCATCCTGAAAGAAACATTTAATAATTGTGCTTAGCATCCTTTGTTATATTTGCCTCCACTACCTTATTTGCCTCCTCAATATCTACTTTAGAATTTAGTACACTCTGTCCAATGTTATCCCCATCCCTATATTTTCTTTAAGCTTTTGATAGCTATTGAAGTATCACTCACAAACAAATAGCTAGACTAACAGTGATTGTTGCACTTGTTGGTTCTGTTGTAAAGTTGCTCTGTTATTTTATTCCAGTAGATTTGTCAGTCAGTTTTCAGATAAATAATTCTCCAGTATATTTTGCTCCAAGGTGTGCCATTTTCTTTCGAAGCTGATGGAAGTAATCGGTTGACCTTGTTTACCTCCGGCAAGTTAGCTTGCAGTGTCTCCTGGGCTGTCAGAGAGGACGGTGTGCCATTGGTGCCTCCAGTGTTTCAGCAAAACATTGGGATTCAAAGGTAAATCACTCAACTTGCTTTGAAACATTGCCAGAAATTTGCAAAATGGCAGCGCTCATTACTGACCTCAAGGAAAACTGTTCACAATGATCAAGTTTAAGTTTAGTTTATTTATTCGTGTCACAAGTAGGCTTACATTAACACTGCAATGAAGTTACTGTGAAAATCCCCTAGTGGCCACACTCTGGCACCAGTTCGGGTACACTGAGGGAGAATTTAGCATGGCCAATGCACCTAACCCACACGTCTTTTGGACTGTGGGAGGAAACCAGAGCACCCAGAAAAAACCCATGCAGACCACGGGGTGAATGTGCAAACTCCGCATGGACAGTGACACAAGCCGGGAATCAAACCTGGGTCCCTGGAGCTGTGAGGCAGCAGCGCTAACCACTGTGCTACCGTGCAGCAGTTGTAGTGTGGATTTTCCCTTGCCCAATATTAGCTTGAATCGGGCAACAAATCAAAGGAACCTCCAGCAGTCCAGCAACATTGATCTCATCAAGCAGGGTGAGAAGCCAGTCAAATTGAAATATTCCCACTACAGCAAAATAGGAAGTAAAATATACTGAATATCCTTCACTTTTAATTAAATTTTACAGCAAGCAAAATAAATGATTGGGACATGCACATGGGACTAAGCAAACATTTAAAAAATCAAAATATGTGCATTTTTAGCATTTGATCATCATATCCATATAGTTTTTCAGGGCCAGAGAGGTTGTTGAGCAGCAATAATGAACTTAATACAATCTTAAAAACCCAATTACACCCACATTAAAGGTGTAACTTTAACAAGGATTTATACACAGGGATCATTAGTTAACTAGGCAAGTTCTTGTCAATTCAGCGATTTCTAATTAATTGCAGTCTACAAGCACTTCATCAGTGTACCCTATGGCGAAATATGGAATCACTGACAGCAACTTCTGGATTTCTACATTTAACCACCTGAGTGTGAAGTCCAGAAATTGCAGTCAGATTCAGAGGAGTGATAACAGTGACCACTGGGGGTTTCACAGGCAGTACAACTGTAAAATCCAAGTCCTTGTGTAATTTTCACTCCAAGAGCTAAAGGAACCCTTCACTTATGCAAGCTGAAGTGATTAGTAACTTAAAGCTAATGAAACAGAATTTAAAACACTGGAAGCTTATAAAGTAAGTCAAATACTGTCACAATGAGGAATAAATTAATCCTTCCAATGTACAATATTTACATTAATAATGCCGTGAAGCATTTCAGAAATGCACAAATTTGAAATGTCTAACAGAATACACCCTTAAGTACATAATTTCACCTACAAATATTACTACTTTTGCAAATCTAAACAATTCAGTTTATTCCATCCCTTTGGTAATATTCACCTGTCCATTAGCACAAACATTTAATAATAGCTGCATACTCAGCCTAAGGGTAAAGCTGGGGTAAAACAAAATGCCTTATAATGAATAAGACAGATCAGATCCTCGTTCCGGTATTCCCACTGTATGGTTTTAGCACACTATTCCTCCTTTCCTTTATATGCCACATAGGAAAGCTACTCTTTTCACCTGGTCACCATGATCATGCAATTGGGCACTTCCTGATCCCAAGTGAACCTGCAGGTTGGTACTGCATTTTCAGCTACATAGAATCCCTACAGTGCCGAAGGAGGCCATTCAGCCCATCAAGTCGACCTCAACGCTCTGAAAGAGCATCTTAACCAAGCGCACTCCCCTGTTCTATCTCCATAACCCTGTGCATTTTACCATTGCTAACCCGCCTAACCCATACATCTTTGGACTGTGGGAGGAAACCCACGCAGACACGGAAAGAACGTGCAAACTCCACACAGTCACCCAAGGCTGGAATTGAACCCGGGCCTCTGACGCTGTGAGGCAGCAGTGCTAATCACTGTGCCACCATGCTGCCCTACATAATCTGAGCAAACAAACGTGTCACCTTTCCAAGCACATCTAGACAAATCTAGGGCTTCCTAAGTGACCGCTTCCACTGCTGCTACATAATTAGGTTATTGGTCAGACTGTGACACATGACCCTGATCCTCTATACAGCAACGTTTTCAACTCCCAAATGAGGAGATGCTTCTTCCTTTTTAATACAAAACCAACCCTAGCCTGCCCGTCCCACTGTTCCCAGATAGCACTCAACTTTCACCAGGTATACCCACACAAGTCCCCATATTACAGATATTGGTGTAAGTTGGTAAAAGTGGACATAGTTGAAAGATGTTTATCAGTAATCCAGGAGGCAGCCAAACTTCCACAATCCTCTGCAATTTTCACAGGTCTGTTCCACCACCCAAAAGTCATAAATTGTACAAGCGGCATTTTCAGCAGCTTTCCCGGATGTATTTTTATCCTTCAGTAGAATTTAATTCATGCACTGGCATGTCTTTCCAATTCTGCCACCACATCTTACAAATGAAAGGTCTTTCTTTAATCTTCCTCTGATTCATTCTGTTCCACATCATTCATCCCATTTAATGTGTTCCTTTCAAACCTAAACTATTTGCAAGTGAGCTTAAGTATAGTTGCAGCATCATTCATCGACCTACGCCTTACCCACTCATGGGAGTGAGATATTATTTGATTCCCTGAGCCCTCACACAGCCCAGTGTATTCATTCTCTTCAATCACAGTGCTGGTTCGTTCCCAGAATTCCTTCCAAACTTGAGCTAACATTCGATTCTGCAGTGCTCAGGTGTTACATTTACACTGGGGTGTGGGGTAACCCCTTATCTGTTAAATTAACCTTCACCAGCACAATCTCCTGGTGCACATTGTGATATAGTACCATTTGTAAGCGTGTAACAACCAATTGGTTCTTTGGGCCTGTGGTATGTTTGGGGCATCTCTCCTTACCATTTGTGCAAGGATAGGCTGAGAGCTTTCTAGGCAGTGTGTCACCTGGATGACCTGTATTCTGCTCATTCTGCTACTGGAGTAGCACAGCTCCTGATCTTTATTCTCACACACATAGTGCCTACCCCTTGAGTTGCAAATTGTTTCCAATAAAATGTCTTGTTATTGACCCGAGTGTAGCCAACAATATCCAGCCTTTCATAATCAGTCTCCATATCCCTAACTCTATTACTCTCAGCCTCGGGGACATTTTCCCCTCATCAGAATATATCTCGGACCTCAACTGTTCTGTGCATGTGGAGCACGTACAAAAATGGTTTTCTCGATTCCACCTCCAGGTCAAATTAGACGCATAACCACATTCATAAAGCAAGTGTTCCCTCCTAACCACAACCCTCATGACCATCACTTCAGATTCTTCTTTCCCCTTTTCCTTTTATATGAAAGATATCAGCCGGGATTCTCCCAAAAACATTCTAAGTTGCCAATGTGTGGGAAAATGGGAGTAAATTAGAAACATAGAAAACTACAGCACAAAACAGGCCCTTCGGCCCCACAAGTTATGCCGAACATATCCCTTCCTTTTAGGCCCACCTATAACCCTCCATCTTATTAAGTCCCATGTACTCATCCAGGAGTCTCTTAAAAGACCCTATTGAGTTTGCCTCCACCACCACTGACGGCAGCCGATTCCACTCGCCCACCACCCTCTGTGTGAAAAACTTCCTCCTAACATTTCCCCTGTACCTACAGCCCAGCACCTTAAACCTGTGTCCTCTCGTAGCAGCCATTTCCACCCTGGGAAAAAGCCGCTGACAGTCCACCCGATCTATGCCTCTCAACATCTTATATACCTCTATTAGGTCTCCTCTCATCCTACGTCTCTCCAAGGAGAAAAGACCAAGCTCCCTCAGCCTATCCTCATAAGGCATGCCACTCAATCCAGGCAACATCCTTGTAAATCGCCTCTGCACCCTTTCAATCTTTTCCACATCCTTCCTGTGCCGGCTTTTAGTGTGATTTCCGGAATGAACCTCTGACACTCTGAGCATCACAGAGAGCCTTAGCATGATTCATTCTGGAAATCGGGGGTGGGGCCTATTCCAGCCCGAGAGGCCGGCAGCATAGCGCTGAGTGGGCCACTGCTCATGCGCCAATCTGTCCATGTGGAGATCAGTGCAAGTGCAATGGCCCCCCCATTGCCCTGGAAAGTCTCGACCCCATACCCCTGATGGCCAGCCCCGATCACCCTCACTTCCCCCCCCCCCCTTCACTGATCCCGATTACAGAGTGGCAGCAGACCCCCCCCATTATGCCCCGCCCCATCTTGCCCCACCCACTTGACACTGTCCAGTGACCGGTGGGCAGCCCCAGTTTGCCTGTTGGGCTGTGCCAGGGTGCCAGGCTGGCAAGGGGCACCCCTCCCTTACCTCCGACCTCCTGGGGGCCTCAATGACCTCTGTTCCCTCCAGCGGAGTTGATGCACTATCAATTAAGCAAAGACTAGTTTGTATGCAAGAACAAATAGGCTTTTATTAGCAAAAGACTTGGAGCACACCCATGCCGATGAACTGGTCCAGAGACTGAGGCAAGGGTTGGGGAGCAGTCACCTTTATACCTGGACCGGGGGGGAGGAGTCCCAGGCAGGGCCGGCAGGGGCATGTCCAGGCATGTCACACACACACAGGCAATAAGCTTAACAGTGGTTTACCACATTCATCCCCTGCTTTGAAAAAAGAGTCCGGTGGGGGTGAGGTGGGTGGAACAATATTTACAGAATTACAAATTTAGTCTCTCTGGGGGCTTGATCTGCCGCTGCCACTGCCATAGTGCCGGTTGTGGTGTCGGTTCCGGTGGCCACGGTGTTGGTTAAGGCGCCAGGCCGTAGTCGCTCGAGTCGTCTATAGTCCCTTCCGATTGTCGGGTGAGTGGTGGTGGCTCCTGGGGCTCAGGCGTGCTGTATACGGGGGTTGGGGGTGTGGGGTTGTGGGTCGTAGTGATCCCTGGGGCACCTGCGGGTGCCAGGTCTCGAATAGAGACCGTGTCCTCCCGCCCGTTGGGGTACACGACATAGGCATATTGGGGGTTGGCGTGGAGGAGTTGGACCCTTTCGACCGGGGGGTCCAACTTATGGGTCCTCACGCGCTTCCGGAGCAGGACCGGGCCTGGGGACGTCAGCCACGACGGTAGTGAGGTCCCCGAGGAGGACTTTCTGGGGAAAACAAACATTCTTTCATGAGGGGTAGCATTGGTAGCTGTGCAAAGGAGTGATCTAATTGAGTGTAGTGCATCAGGGAGGACCTCTTGCCAGCAGGTGACTGGAAGGCCTTTAGATCTCAGAGCTAGTAAAACGGCATTCCAGACTGTCGTGTTCTCCCTCTCTACCTGTCCGTTCCCCCTGGGGTTGTAGCTGGTGGTCCTACTCGAGGCTATGCCTTGGGAGAGCAGGTACAGTCGCAGCTCATCACTCATAAAGGAGGATCCCCGGTCGCTATGGATATAGCTAGGGAAACCAAACAGGATGAAGAGGCTGTGCAGGGCCCTGACGACCGTGGCCGAGGTCATATCTGGGCAGGGAATAGCGAAGGGGAAACGTGAATATTCGTCAATGACGTTGAGGAAGCATATGTTGCGGTCAGAAGAGGGAGGGGGCCTTTGAAGTCGACGCTTAGGCGTTCGAAAGGGCGGGTGGTCTTTATGAGGTGTGCTCTGTCTGGCCGATAGAAGTGCAGCTTGCACTCTGCGCAGACCTGGCAGTGTCTGGTTATAGACCTGACTTCCTCAATGGAGTAGGGAAGGTTACGGGCTTTAATGAAGTGAAAAAACCTGGTGACCCCCGGGTGGCAGAGGTCGTTGTGGAGAGTCTGCAATTGGTCTATTTGTGCGCTGGCACATATTCCCCAGGACAGGACGTCTGGGGGCTCATTGAACTTCCCGGGCCGGTATAAGTTGTTGTAATTGTAGGTGGAAAGCTCGATTCTCCACCTCAATATTTTATCATTTTTGATCTTGCCCCGCTGCGTGTTATTAAACATGAATGCAACTGACCATTGGTCCGTGAGTAGGGTGAATCGTTTACCAGCTAAGTAGTGGCGCCAGTGCCATACAGCTTCCACTATGGCTTGGGCCTCCTTTTCGCAAGAGGAGTGTCGAATTTCAGGGCCCTGGAGGGTTCGTGAGAAGAAGGCCACGGGTCTGCCCGCCTGGTTAAGGGTGGCGGCTAGGGTGAAGTCAGACGCATCGCTCTCCACCGGAACGGGATGGATTCGTCTACAGCGTGCATCGTGGCCCTCGCGATGTCTGCTTTGATGCGGTCGAAGGCCAGGCGGGCCTCTGCCGTCAGGGGAAAAGAGGTGGATTTGATGAGCGGACGGGCTTTATCCGCATAATTGGGGACCCACTGGGCGTAATACGAGAAGAAGCCCAGGCATCTCCTCAGTGCTTTAAGGCTGGTGGGGAGGGGGAGTTCCAGGTCAGGATCGGGACCGATTACCCCGTTTTCCACAACACAACCAAGGATGGCAAGGTGGTGTGTGCGGAATACGCACTTATTATAGGTCAGATTTAGGAGTGTGGCGGTGTGGAGGAATTTGTGGAAGTTGGCGTCGTGGTCCTGCTGATCATGGCCGCAGATGGTGATGTTATCCAGGTACGGGAAGGTGGCCCGCAGCCCGTTCTGGTCTACCATTCGGTCCATCTCACGCTGGAAAACCGAGACCCCGTTGGTGACGCTGAAGGGGACCCTAAGGAAGTGATAGAGGTGGCCATCCGCCTCAAAGGCAGTATATTGGTGGTCTTCCGGGCGGATAGGGAGCTATTGGTATGCAGATTTTAAGTCGATGGTGGAGAACACCCGATATTGCGCAATCTGATTAACCGTGTCAGATATGCGGGGAAGGGGGTACGCGTCCAGCTGCGTGTATCGATTAATGGTCTGACTAGTCAATGACCATGCGATGTTTCTCCCCAAGGAGTGATTGGAGGCAGGAGTGCTGGTGAGAGATTGATTGAATTATTTATTTATTTAAGTAGTGAGTTAGTGTGTGTGTTTTTTTGGCCTTTTGTAGTAGTATTTTTCTTAAGTTTAAAGTGAAAACCGGAAGTGGGCTGTTAAGGAGTCTGGGAAGGGTTTTTTAAGCGCACGAAGTATAAAAGGTAGGCTGCAGTATACAGCAGGCAGCGTCGGGAGCGGGCAGCAGAGTGTTTGGGCTGGAAGCTGAGAGCCAAGACAAAACATGTGGTCATCTCTGGTACGTTGCTGGTGCCACGTGATAGCGAGTTGAGGAACAGGGAGAGAGTGCAGTTAAACATGTGGTTGCAGGGATGGTGTAGGAGGGAGGGTTTCAGATACGTGGATAATTGTAACACATTCTGGGGAAGGTGGGACCTGTACAAACAGGACGGGGTGCACCTGAACCAGAGGGGCACCAATATCCTGGGAGGGAAATTTGATACGGCTCTTCAGGGGGGTTTAAACTAATTTGTCAGGGGAGTGGGAAAAGGAGTTGTAGTCCAGAAGTCAGTGAGGGTGGTAAGGTATTGGGGACGGTATCAGGGTCAAGGGTGGGTACCAGTAGACAGGAAGGTGGGTTGAAGTGTGTCTACTTCAATGCAAGGAGCATCCGGAATAAGGTAGATGAACCTGGGGCGTGGATTGGTACTTGGGACTACAATGTTGTGGCCATTACGGAGACGTGGGTAGAACAAGGACAGGAATGGTTGTTGGACGTTCCGGGGTATAGATGTTTCAGTAAGTGTAGGGAAGCTGGTAAAAGAGGTGGAGGAGTGGCATTGTTAATCAAGGATAGTTTAACGGCTGCGGAAAGGCACTTCGAGGGGGATCTGCACACTGAGGTAATATGGGCTGAGGTTAGAAATAGGAAAGGAGCGGTCACGTTGTTAGGAGTTTACTATAGGCCCCCAAATAGTAATAGAGATGTGGAGGAAGAAATTGCTAAGCAGATTATGGATATGTGTGGGGGTCACAGGGTAGTTGTCATGGGGGACTTTAACTTTCCAAATATTGATTGGAACCTTTGTAGGTCAAATAGTTCGGATGGGGCAGTTTTTGTGCAGTGTGTGCAGGAGGGTTTCCTGACACAATATGTGGATAGGCCGACAAGAGGTGAGGCCACATTGGATTTGGTACTGGGAAATGAACCGGGCCAAGTGTTAGATTTGGTTGTGGGAGAGCACTTTGGAGATAGTGACCACAATTCGGTGTCTTTTGTTATTGCAATGGAGAGGGATAGGGCCGTACGGCAGGGCAAGGTTTACAATTGGGGGAGAGGTAATTATGATGCGATTAGGCAAGAGTTAGGGGGCATAAGTTGGGAACAGAAACTGTCAGTGAAAGGCACTAATGAAAAGTGGAACTTTTTCAAGGAACAAATACTGGGTGTCCTTGATAGGTATGTCCCTGTCAGGCAGAGACGAAATGGCCGAGTGAGGGAACCATGGTTCACGAAAGAGGTGGAATGTCTTGTGAAAAGGAAGAGGGAAGCTTATGTAGGGATGAGGAAACAAGGTTCAGATGGCTCGATTCAGGGTTACAAGTTAGCAAGGAATGAGCTGAAAAAGGGGCTAAGGAGAGCTAGGAGGGGACATGAGAAGTCCTTGGCGGGTCGGATCAAGGAAAACCCCAAGGCTTTTTACTCGTATGTGAGGAATAAAAGAATGACCAGGGTGAGGTTAGGGCCGGTCAAGGACAGTAGTGGGAACTTGTGTATGGAGTCAGTAGAGATAGGCGAGGTGATGAATGAATACTTTTCTTCAGGGTTCACCAAAGAGAGGGGCCATGTTTTTGAGGAAGAGAAGGTGTTACAGGCTAATAGGCTGGAGGAAATAGATGTTCGGAGGGAGGATGTCCTAGCAGTTTTGAATAAACTGAAGGTCGATAAGTCCCCTGGGCCTGATGAAATATATCCTAGGATTCTTTGGGAGGCAAGGGATGAGATTGCAGAGCCTTTGGCTTTGATCTTTGGGTCCTTGCTGTCCACGGGGATGGTGCCAGAGGACTGGAGAATGACGAATGTTGTTCCTCTGTTTAAGAAAGGGAATAGAAATGACCCTGGTAATTATAGACCGGTTAGTCTTACTTCGGTGGTTGGTAAATTGATGGAAAAGGTCCTTAGGAATGGGATTTACGACCATTTAGAAAGATGCGGATTAATCCGGGGTAGTCAGCACGGATTCGTGAAGGGCAAATCGTGCCTCACAAATTTGATTGAATGTTTTGAGGAGGTAACGAAGTGTGTTGATGAAGGTAGGGCAGTTGATGTCATATACATGGATTTTAGTAAGGCGTTTGATAAGGTCCCCCATGGTCGGCTTATGATGAAAGTGAGGAGGTGTGGGATAGAGGGAAAGTTGGCCGATTGGATAGGTAACTGGCTGTCTGATCGAAGACAGAGGGTGGTGGTGGATGGAAAATTTTCAGATTGGAGGCAGGTTGCTAGCGGAGTGCCACAGGGATCAGTGCTTGGTCCTCTGCTCTTTGTGATTTTTATTAATGACTTAGAGGAGGGGGCTGAAGGGTGGATCAGTAAATTTGCTGATGACACCAAGATTGGTGGAGTAGTGGATGAGGTGGAGGGCTGTTGTAGGCTGCAAAGAGACATAGATAGGATGCAAAGCTGGGCTGAAAAATGGCAAATGGAGTTTAACCCTGATAAATGTGAGGTGATTCATTTTGGTAGGACTAATTTAAATGTGGATTACAGGGTCAAAGGTAGGGTTCTGAAGACTGTGGAGGAACAGAGAGATCTTGGGGTCCATATCCACTGATCTCTAAAGGTTGCCACTCAAGTGGATAGAGCTGTGAAGAAGGCCTATAGTGTGTTAGCTTTTATTAACAGGGGGTTGGAGTTTAAGAGCCGTGGGGTTATGCTGCAACTGTACAGGACCTTGGTGAGACCACATTTGGAATATTGTGTGCAGTTCTGGTCACCTCACTATAAGAAGGATGTGGAAGCGCTGGAAAGAGTGCAGAGGAGATTTACCAGGATGCTGCCTGGTTTGGAGTGTCGGTCTTATGAGGAAAGGTTGAGGGAGCTAGGGCTGTTCTCTCTGGAGCGGAGGAGGCTGAGGGGAGACTTAATAGAGGTTTATAAAATGATGAAGGGGATAGATAGAGTGAACGTTCAAAGACTATTTCCTCGGGTGGATGGAGCTATTACAAGGGGGCATAACTATAGGGTTCGTGGTGGGAGATATAGGAAGGATATCAGAGGTAGGTTCTTTACGCAGAGAGTGGTTGGGGTGTGGAATGGACTGCCTGCAGTGATAGTGGAGTCAGACACTTTAGGAACATTTAAGTGGTTATTGGATAGGCACATGGAGCACACCAGGATGTTAGGGAGTGGGATAGCTTGATCTTGGTTTCAGATAAAGCTCGGCACAACATCGTGGGCCGAAGGGCCTGTTCTGTGCTGTACTGTTCTATGTTCTATAATCTTAACAACTACTACTTGGGCTCGCCAGGGGCCGGTACTGGCCTCAATGATCCTCTCCCCTAGGAGCCATTGTACTTCGGACCTGATAAAAGCCCTGTCTCCAGCACTGTACTGTCTGCTCTTGGTGGCGATGGGCTTGCAGTTGGGTGCGCGGTGGGCGATCTAAGAACTGCTGATTGCAAATGGAGAGCGGGGGAAAAGGCCCACTATACTCCATGGTAATGCTCTTAAGGTGACACAGGAAATCTAGCCCGAGGAGTACAGCAGCGCAGAGTTGTGGCAGCACGAGGAGCCTCAAAGTTTTGTACACTGTGCCCCGTACAGTCAGGGTCGCCACGCAGTACCCGAGGACACCCACCGAGTGGGACTTTGAAGCCATGGAGATCGTTTGCTTCACTGGTAGTACGGAAAGGGCGTAGCGACTCACTGTGTTAGGGTGAATAAAGCTCTCCGTACTCCCACAGTCAAATAGTTTGTAGTGCGACCGTTTACCTCAATGTCCATCATGGACCTGGCGAGTTGATGAGGCCTGGATTGGTCCAGCGTAACCGAAGCCACCGTTGGATTTTGCAACGCGGCTGACAGCGTCCAAGATGGCCCGCACGGTTCACACGCGGCTGATGGCATCCAAGATGGCGGTCCGCACGTCCCACATGCGGCTGATGGTGTCCAAGATGGTCGCCCGCACGGCTCACACGCGGCTGATGGCGTCCAAGATGGCGGCCCCTGCGGGTCACACGCGGCACTACTGGGCTTGGAGGTCGATTTCGCCCTGCATACCTTCATGTAATGGCCCTTCTTTCCACACCCGTAGCAGATCGCATCCTTCGCCGGGCAACGTTGTTGGGGTGTGCTTCCCCAGGCCACAGAAGTAGCACTTCAGGCCTCTGGAGACTGCCGCAGCGGTCGGGTCATTGGTGGGACGTGGCGTGGCATAGGCCTGCGGCCCTCCCGAGTACAGAAGTGGCAGCGACCACGGTGTCCACGATGCGCCCCCATGGTTGGGGGTGTAGGCCTCGAGATTACGGAAGGCCACCTCTAACGAGTCGGCAAGCGCCACAGTCTTTTGTAGGTCCAGCCCACCCTGTTCCAGCAGTCGTTGTCGGATATAGTTTGACCTGATACCTGTGACATAGGCACCTCTGATTAAGTCCTCAGTGTTTTGGGCGGCTGTTACAGCCTTGCAGTTGCAGGCTCTGCCAAGTGCTCGCTACGCACGCAGGAATTGATCGCCCGATTCTCCTGGCTGTTGTCTGCGAGTAGCCAGAAGATGTCTGGCGTAGATTTCATTAGACTGTTTGTTGTACTGGCCTTTTAAAAGTTCAATTGCATCGTTGTAAGTTTCAGCGTCTCTAATCATCGAGAATACTTGATCGCTTACCCGACGTGGAGCACGTGTAGCTTGTTGGTTTCGGTCCGGACGACGGAGGCAGAGGTGGTGAGGAAAGTTTTGAAACAGCGCAGCCAGTGTTTGAAGCTGTTAGAGGCTCCTACAGCTTGAGGATCCAATTTGAGTCTATCGGGTTTTAGTATCTGCTCCCTCCCAAAACTTTTGTTAATAAAATTGATGCACTATCAATTAAGCAAAGACTAGTTTGTATGCAAGAACAAATAGGCTTTTATTAGCAAAAGACTTGGAGCACACCCATGCCGATGAACTGGTCCAGAGACTGGGGCAGGGGGTGAGGAGCAGTCACCTTTATACCTGGACCAGGGGGGGAGGAGTCTCAGGCAGGGCCGGCAGGGGCATGTCCAGGCATGTCACACACACACAGGCAATAAGCTAACAGTGGTTTACCACATTAGTCAGAATGCCTGTTCCCCATTAGCTGATTACGTCAAAAATCTTAGGCTCGGAAGCGCGCAGATGTTGTGACGCCCAGCGGGAATCTCATGAAACAGCAGCCGCTAATGTCTCCCAACCCGCTGTGCTACTCGAGCAGCACAGCAGGCTGGGAGAATGCCCCCATCATTTTTACCCAATGGACTGGGCGTGGTGGGTTTCAAACCTGACTACTCTCCTGACGGTTGTCGTGCTGGCTGCTTCTCTTTGTTGGTTGCCGTGGCCAACCCTTTGTCACCCTTTGGTGAATGGGACCCTTGTGGCTATGACATGGGGAAGTGGCACGTGACCTCCCCCTGAGGACTAGTGAGTCTCGAATCGATGTGTTTAGGGTTGTCACATGTGCAACGGGTGGACAACTGGAGCTGAATGATCATCCGCTATGGCATGTAACTAAGAGTGTTTGTAACAATTGTTCCAGATCACAACAACTATGGTTCAATATACTTCTCCTTCTTCTCCAAAAGCATCTATCGGTAAGATTAAAATTTCCTGTAAAACAGACCAAAATTTTGCTCTGAATAGATTTGGCCACAGGCATATTATGTTGTAAATCATTGTAACTGACCAGAATCGTGATTCCAGGATATCTTGATAAACGTGTGAGAATTCTAATCCGAATATGAATTCACGTACGCGAGGACAAGGTTATGTTTAATGTTTGTAGTGTAAATTGGAATTAGGGTTAGAGATTTTTTTTGCAAAAGCTAAAGTTTTTTTTTGCGGGGTGGCATTGGAGTTCTTGCTCTGAAATACTCAGGAATTTGGGAAAGTTTGAAAAGCCTTTCCTTGCTCAGAAGAGGACACCGTGAACTAGTTTGTCAATATTCATGGCATGCATTTGTTTCATGATTTTAAAAAAGGGCTGGGGGTGGGAAGGGGGGAGAGTTTAGCATTTAGAAATAATTGAAAGAATAATTCAAAATCTGAGAAAGTTGTCAGGAATAAACATATTACAAGAATTTGAAACCAAAAAAAGTCTAAAGGGAGAAATTCAGGTATTTTCCTTAAGAGTTTTGGTTCTGTACAGACAAGCTTTGTGCAGGGCTTCAGACACACCCATCCTCGCAATTTTGTCACCTTACTTGATCACCTCTGCACCATTCCTGCTGCTATGAAAGAGGGTGGAGCAAAAGCCCTGATATAGACTAGTGGTGTCTTCACTCACGCCCACTTTTTAAAAAGAGCAGATCAATGACATTATCATATGCTGTGGCTCGAGTTTGAACTGGGTTTTTCTCTTAAAGAAAATACCTGAATTTCTCCCTTTAGACTTTTATTTTGGTCTCAAACTCTTGTAATATGTTTTTTTCCAGACAACTTTCTCAGATTTTCAGTCACTCTTTCAATTATTTCTAAATTCTAAACTCTTCCCCCCCTCCCCCCCCCCCCCCCCTCCACCCAGTCCTTTTTTAAAATCATGAAACAAATGCATCTTATGAATATTGACAAACCAGTTCAAGGTGTCCTCCTCTGAGCAAGGAAAGGCTTTTCAAACTTTTCCAAATTCCTGAGTATTTCAGAGCAAGAACTCCAATGGTACTGCCCCCCCACCCCCACCAACTGCAAAAAAAAATTTAGCTTTTGTGAAAAAAAACCTCTAACCCTAATTCCAATTTACTACAAACATTAAACACAACCCTGTTCTCACATGCGTGAATTTGAATCTGGATTAGAATTTCCACGTGTTTATCAAGATACCCTGGAATCACAATTGTGGTCAGTTACAATGATTCCAGGTTCATAACTTGAACGTTTATTTCATTAATTACTCTTTTGTCAGCTTTTAACCGAAACAACTATCACAAAATCACAATTTTTGGAAGAAAAGCTTGAAGCGCACAAGCATCATCCACACAAATAAACCAAATCTGTTTATTCCACACACAAGCAGAAAACAAGCAGATGCTTCAATAAAAATCAAACTACATTACTTGTCTTCTTTCTTTAAACTTCTGAAATGCCTGTAAATGAAACCCAAAACAAAGTCAGTTTCCAAGGAAAAAAGATTAACGTTTAGCCCAAAGCTAAAGGAAAGCTGTAAGTTTTGGCACAAAGGGATAGTTCAGTGAGTGCTTTGCCTTTGCAACTCATAAATTCTCTCACCATTCTCTGCAGCCACAGCCCAGACAGAACACTGCAGCTACGCTTACACTTCCCACCAATTTTTCTTTTGTGAGAAAACCATAAAATCCTAACACTAATTGTTCCCCACAGATCCATAACTTAACTTTACATCATATTAAATTGACACATACTCAGTAATCACAGCCACACTTTCATATTTCCAGGACAACCTGTACCCACCTCTGTTTTAGAGGCAATTTTCCTGACGCATGTTTCATGATAAACACGTCCAAAGTTAGTTTTGCCATTTCTTTATCTTTCAGACTCCCTGCTCATTGTCACCAGGATCTATAAGACTCTTAAACAGGGGGTCTTGTTTCCCTGTAAGGTCCAGACCCCATAATAAGTATCAATGACACAAAACAATGATGGATATAATTTCCACTTTATGTGGAAACCTTTTTAAACCCGCTAAGCTCTGCTATATACTTATAAAGCCAGTTCCTTAGAAAGATCTACATGCAGGAGCTCGACCCTGGGTGGTCAGTCCATTGAACAAATTCTTCCGCATGACTTCCTGTGAGTAACCAAGTCACACTTCTTGGCTGCAGCAACAATGTCCTTGTGGGCTGTGGCTTTAAATCCATTTCTGACCATGGTCCAGAGGTGGACTTAGAGTGAAACACATTATGCCAACACACAGGGCCCTGACCAATGGCCCATGCTGGCCAGTAGCTTAGGGGCACCAATCAAAGCCTGACAGCTCTGAATTTGCCAATAGGCTCAGCAACCAATGCAGAGCAACATCAGGCTCTGTTTGGTGGAGATCCCTTAGAGCGGCCAAACATTGTGCAAGATAATTTGGTGACTTTGGAGGAGAGAGCAGGCAGCAGTAACAAGGTGAGTTTTGACCCCCATGTTGTCGAGCAGAGATAAGTTGCAAGGGCTGAGGAGGCACCGGCAGTTGTCAAGGTGAGCAGCAGTGCAGCTTGACCAGGGCAGCAGGGCTTAGGAGGGCTGGGCAACGAGCCGAGGGCAAGGTGAGGAAGCCAGATACCCAGACAGGCAGCCAGTGAGCCAGCAGAACAGCAAGGTCATTGAGTCAGCAAGGGCAACTTGTGCCCCAGGGCTGCTCTTTTGGAAAATTAATTAGTTAAAAATCAGTCAATATGAAGCAACATTATCAGTCTGGCAGTCAAAAGCGCAGAAAATTGAAGGTGAGACAAGAGGATGAAGCTCAGCAAAAAGACAGTTTGTCATTTTACTTTAGGATGTTTGAAGTGTTGAGCAGTGCACAAATTGCACATTCATCCTCCTCCATCAGAAATGTGGGTGAATTATCTGTCGGCTTCGACTTGGCAATTTCCAGAGATATCACGTCACCTGAAAAAGCTGAACAAGAAGTTAAGGAACACGAAGAAGTGAACTCTGGGAATGGAACTAGAAGATACTGCTCAAGCTGCAGCTGAAGTGAGGGAAGAAATCTACCCTGAAGACATTGCCTTATGGCCAAAATCTGTTCCACTGTATGATGTATGATTAAATGTTTCATAATAAATAGACCAGAGAACATAGGTGATATGAAAATTTTGAGATAAAAGCTTGATGCTGGAGTCCAAAAGCAGTTTAGAAGTCTTCATGAGTCACATTTTCTGAGGGTGAAAAGAAATGTGATGATGGAAAGGAGAAAATGGTTGATTTTATTTTTCAGAAACCTCTAACACAGTCTACTGTTATATTTGCGAATGATTCTCTGATCCTAATAAATGGAAGCACGGTCATCGACGGGTGCACTAAAGAAATGTTGGAAGAGATCTTGCTGATCGTGACACTTTGAAAATCAATGTTAAGGCTATGTGTGCGTTTGTTCAAAGATGCAAATTATCTGGTAGCATTGATTCTGCGTTATCGGCTCAGTTTGAAAAGGAGTGTTCTTACTGTAAGAAAGTGCTGGGATGTGTTGTTGTCACAGTCAAACTGTTGTTTTCTTGGGACTTCCTTTAAGAGGACATGACGAGTCATTGGTGTCGAGCCGATGAGGTAATTCTTTAGCCTGCCCTGAATATCTCAGTGAATGTGATGAGCTGCTCAAAGAGCATTTGAAAGCTATCAATATTGTGGCTGATAGAATCATAGAATCCCTACAGTACAGAAGGAGGCCATTCGACCCATCGAGTCTGTACCAACCACAATCCCACCCAGGCCCTATTCCCATAACCTCACACATTTACCTGCTGCTAATCCCCCTAACACCAGGGTCAATTCAGCATGGCCAACCAACCTAACCTGCACATCTTTAGACTGTGGGAGGAAACCAGAGCACCCGGAGGAAACCCACGCAGACATGGGGAGAAAGTGCAAACTCCAAACTCCACACAGACAGTGACCAAGGCCGGAATTGAACCTGGGTCCCTGGCGCTGTGAGGCAGCAGTGCTCGCCACTATGCTGACCAACTTGACAAATAAGGTAATATCTTGAATTGGGTCATCCAATTGGGTTTCTGCGCCTTGTCAAGCCTATCAAGGCTATGCAAGATCACCAGCACATGGTCATTTCTCCTCTCAGCAGACGATGTCACCAGGTGCATACCGATGATGCATCTAATATCTGCACTTTGATAAGGCAGGAAGAATACCATTCATACTTAGAATCATAGAATCCTACAGTGCAGAAAGAGGCCATTCGGCCCACCCAGACCCTATCGCCATATCCCTACATATTTACCCACTAATCCCTCTAACCTATGCATCCCGGGACACTAAGGGGCAATTTAAAATGCCCAATCAACCGAGCCCGCACATCTTTGGACTGTGGGAGGAAACCGGAGCACCCGGAGGAAACCCATGCAGACACACGGAGAATGTGCAAACTCCACACAGACAGTGACCCAAGCCAGAATTCGAACCCAGGCCCCTGGAGCTGTGAAGCAGAAGTGCTAACCACTGTGCTACCGTGCCGCCCAGGGCCTACTTATCCAAGGAGGCCTGTCTCGATTAGAGTGACTGTAGATAGGGGCTGGGAGTTTCCAGCCCCGACAACAGCCAACACTCTCAGGTGGGATGGAAAAGCTCAGCAGTGATGTTTTTGATCAGACTTCTTCTCCTTTCACCCCGATGTCCACTGCGCTTCATGTTCCTACCAGCCAGTGTTGAGATCTGCATTCTGGCCCACACCAAAACTGGTGACATTTCACTCTCAAGCAGAAATAGGATGCATAGCAAAAATGCCTTGCAGCATAACAGAAATACACAGAATATCAAAATGATGTACATTACTGTGTTAATAAGATTGTATCACATTTAAATGTTGCTTGTGGAACTGAGATATTTATACTCAATGTTCCAGTCTACTGATTTATTGGTTTACAAGATTCATTTGGATCAGTAGTAATTCTACTGTTTTATTCATTTGAAACTAGACAAATTGAAAGGTACTTGATCTTTCTTTGACTTGGTAATATCAATATATTCCTAACATTGAATCAGATGGTATTGTGTGCTGTAAGCTAGCAATGTTCGGATGCAGATTGAGTGCAATTGATTGTAGTGGAGGATTAGGTGATTGGTAACCATACTGTTTGACATATGATCATTTTATTCGGAAGCAGGAGTAATCCTAGGATGCGTCCATTTAAAGAAAACAGTCAAATATGATTTCCTTGGGCAGTTTTCATGTTTTCTTTCAATTCTAGGCACATTTACATGAACATCTCAATCCAGGGGCGGCACGGTAGCACAGTGGTTAGCACTGCTGCTTCACAGCTCCAGGGACCTGGGTTCGATTCCCGGCTTGGGTCACTGTCTGTGTGGAGTTTGCACATTCTCCTCGTGTCTGTGTGGGTTTCCTCCGGGTGCTCCGGTTTCCTCCCACAGTCCAAAGATGTGCGGGTTAGGTTGATTGGCCATGCTAAAATTGCCCCTTAGTGTCCTGAGACGAGTAGATTAGTGGGTAAAATATGTAGGGATATGGGGGTAGGGCCTGGGTGGGATTGTGGTCGGTGCAGACTCGATGGGCCGAATGGCCTCTTTCTGTACTGTAGGGTTTCTATGATTTCAAAACAATGCGCACAGGGTGCAACTTTACAAGATTTTTTTAAGTGTCCAGCTAGTCTGAAAATGGGAGAGCTCCAGATCTGTTTTTTGAGTGTGAAAACTCACCCAATCTTATTCTAGCCAGAGAGAGGCTATGGGCGGGGCTTAACTTGCCAGACAGCCTGTAGAGGGAGGCATTGCGCATGTGCAGACCTCTGATGCTGCACATGTGCACAGAGAGAACTGTCAGGCCCCTGGTACTTCAGACAGCCTCAACTAGCTCCGCACCACCCGCCCCCCATGCCCCCCCCCCCCCCACAGCAACCGCAGGAGCCTGCAGCCCAAGATGTGGCCTCCCCTCCCTCCCCCACCGATCGCATGCAGAGTGCCGCCAGGGCCCCCCTCCCCCCCCACAGGCTCCACCCCCTGGCACTGCCTGGTGGGCACCCCCATCTTGCACTCAGTGGCCTCGGGGGGGCCACAATAGCCTCCAGTTCCACCGACGAGGCCAACACGACTGTTCCCTGTTCATAGGGAGCAGGTGTTTTCCTCACAGGAGAGAACCTCTCCCGGTGAGACCAAAAAGGCAAGTGAGCCCAAATGATTGAGCACCGGGCTCACTAAACACATTGAAATGAACATTAGAATAAATTTAAATAAATTAGTCAGCCTCTAGCCCATTTCCAGCAACAGGTTGACCGCGCCGGAAACCCGGGTGTCATAAAATTGCGTCAGGCACGAAAACTGGCGCCATTTGCACTTTACACCCGATTTTACGACCTTTTCCCTCCGCAAAAGGGGAATAAAGTGGCCATAAAATCTCACCCACTGTGTCCACATGGCTTTAGCTGACTAACTGCTGTTTGGAAGAACTGCTTTTTAATCAGGACTGAGCACTTCTGTGTTTTTGTTTTTATTTTAGCGCTTTAAAACACATGGATGCCATTTCTTCTATTGGAGCATCTGGATTAACTGACATGAAAAAACTGGCTAAGTGGGCAGCAGAATCCAGGCTCGATCCAAATGACCCCAGCAATGCAACTCTGATGCAATTAATAATGGTAAGTTATCTTGGGTAAATCAAAGAAAATATTGCATCTCAATTGCTTTTACAAGCCTCGATGACTGGTACAAATATTTGTGATGTGGAGATGCCGGCGTTGAACTGGGGTAAGCACAGTAAAAGTTTTAACAACACCAGGTTAAAGTCCAACAGGTTTATTTGGTAGCAAATGCCATTAGCTTTCGGAGCCCTGCTCCTTCGTCAGATGGAGTGGATATCTGCTCACGAACAAGGCAAGAAGTTTAACAACACCAGGTTAAAGTCCAACAGGTTTATTTGGTAGCAAAAGCCACAAGCTTTCGGAGCCTTAAGCCCCTTCTTCAGGTGAGTGGGAATTCTGTAATACCCCAGCAGCCATCCATTCAATCTTCCGAGTCCTTGAAATAATGGTGGCATTAAGTATTGGCATAAGCTGAAATAATTGTGCCAGTTTAGTTGACAGAAACCTATGATCAAGAACTTGCTGTACACTAATGGAGTGCAAATCTTTCTGTCTATGATTATAGAATTGAAAAGTAGCAAAGTTATCTGTAACAAACCTTGATAAGACCATATTATAAAAAGATTACAGAGGCAGTGGAGAGGGTGCAGAGAAGATTTACAAGGATGTAGGAAAGGATTGACAGAGTGGTCTATTTTCTCTTGAAAAATGAAATCTGAATGGTGACCTCATAGAGGTCTTTAAAAATATGATAGGTTATGATCGAGAGAATTCAAAGATAATATTCTTTCTTGTGGGGAAAAGCATAATTAGAGGCAGTGTCAATATGATAGTAACCAAGACACCCATCAGATACCCTGTGCCCCGCCCCCCCGCCGTCCCCAAGCAACAAGGGTCACTCCCAATGGCAGATCTCACCTTGCCTTCACAATGGAACCCCTCTTCCTTTTCCTCACTGTTCAGATCTTCCCTGGTGATCTCCTAATAGTGCTACTGAGACTGAAGAGTTGTTGGCCAGTTAGTAAACCAGCAGCTTTAAAGGCACAGAGATCCCTATGGCGGGGAGCTCACTATCTGATTGCTAAGCTGTGAGTCAAACATTCTATTGCCAAGACCACTTATCTCCAAACATGTTGCATTGCCTGGTTTTGCTCCTAGCTCAGCTCCAGTCCAGAAACATTTAAATATGCTTTTGTGTCCTCCAGCCCTGGCTACTCTTTGGCAGTCTCCATACTTCACCCTCCATGACCAGTAGTAAATGCACACACCATAATCTCCATGCTTGCCTTGATGGTTTATATTGGCTCATCATGCTGCAATGCATTAAATTAAAAATTCTCTCCGATAAAACTCTTTATGATTTTGCCAGCTCTGCAACTCTTCCAATCATTTCAAATGCTGTTTCTCTAAACCCAGCCTTCAATACAAAGCTCTTCCTCTTTGCACAGCTTCTGATTGTGGAGCTGTCAGTTGTGTCAGTCCCACCCTCTGGAATTCCATCCTTAGATTCATAAACATTTCCACTTCCCTCTCTACCTATTTAAAAACCTCAAAGTTCATTTCTTCATCCCAATTTATAACTACTGGTCCAAGTTTCTCCAATTCCTGTCTTTGATTGTTTTCTTAGTTGGTGAAGCATTGTAGTGTATAACCGTATGCTAAGAAAGCAAAAGATTATGTACAGAAGGAGGCCATTCAGCCCATCAAGTCCTTGCGGGCTTATTCAAACAATTTTTTTTTGCAGAGCACAACAGGCGGTGAGGCTCAGGACAAAGATTTCTTCAGGCTTGAACAGCTGCAAGAAGAATTTAACTTTGTTTCAGAAGAAGAGTTTAATAAGGCCAAACGATTCCGACTCCTGCAACTCCGAAATGAAGAGGTGGCAGAGTTTCGTAATTATAAACAAGTGCCGATTCTGGATCGAGAGATTTCTGAGAAAATTTTCCAGGTATTTGTACTTGTTGGTGAAAAGCATTCTATATACAACGTAGCACGGTTCCTAGTGGTGATGGCACTGGTGCAGTTACCCAGAGTTTTGGGGAATATTTTCTGAGGCTCCTTAAGGCGGGTGTGGCGGTGGGGTAGTGGCTGCGAAAACTGGGAAGATCGCAATTGGACATTTACCTCAACATGTTTCACTTCCTTCTGTATTTCCCGAGGCAGATTAGGGAAAAGTCAGGAATCCTCACAGCCGAGGAGGACTGGTAATTGAACTTAATATACACGTGCATTGAAGTGCATCCAGGTAAGAGATATTTAAAGGAAGCCTCAATGACCTGATGGTTTGTCACCAAGAGACCACCTTCAACCTCAGGAAGGGGACCCATGAATCTTTGGGAACATCTCCTGTCCATTGACTCCAACAACACTTCCCGCTACCTTAGAAAAGCAGCCACCATAATCAAGGACCCCACACACCCCACACATATTCTCTTCCACCTCCTTCCATTGGGAAAAAGAAAAGTCTGAGGTCACGTACCAACTGACTCGAGAACAGCTTCTTCCCTGCTGCCATTAGACTTTTGAATGGACCTCCCATATATTAAACTGATTTTTCTCTACAACCTAGCTATGACTGTAACCTCCATTACAAGAGAGGAAGTGTTAAGTTTTTTAGGGAACATTAAAACTGACAAAGCCTCAGGGCCTGATGGCATCTATCCTCGACTGCTCAGGGAGACGAGAGATGAAATTGCTGGGCCTCTGACGGAAATCTTTGTGGCTTCTTTGGACACAGGTGAGGTTCCTGAGGATTGGAGGATAGCGAATGTGGTCCCGTTGTTTAAGAAGGGTAGCAGGGATAACCCAGGAAATTATAGGCCGGTGAGCTTGACGTCCGTGGTAGGGAAGTTGTTGGAGAGGATTCTTAGAGACAGGATGTATGTGCATTTAGAACGGAACAATCTCATTAGTGACAGACAGCATGGTTTTGTAAGAGGGAGGTCGTGCCTTACAAATTTGGTGGAGTTTTTTGAGGAAGTGACAAAAACAGTTGATGAAGGAAGGGCCATGGATGTCGTCTATATGGATTTCAGTAAGGCATTTGACAAAGTCCCACATGGCAGGTTGGTTAAGAAGGTTAAGGCTCATGGGATACAAGGAGAAGTGGCTAGATGGGTGGAGAACTGGCTTGGCCATAGGAGACAGAGGGTAGTGGTCGAAGGGTCTTTTTCCGGCTGGAGGTCTGTGAGCAGTGATGTTCTGCAGGGCTCTGTACTGGGACCTCTGCTATTTGTGATATATATAAATGATTTGGAAGAAGGTGTAACTGGTGTAATCAGCAAGTTTGCGGATGATACGAAGATGGCTGGAATTGCGGATAGCGAAGAGCATTGTCGGGCAATACAGCAGGATATAGATAGGCTGGAAAATTGGGCGGAGAGGTGGCAGATGGAGTTTAATCCGGATAAATGCGAAGTGATGCATTTTGGAAGAAATAATGTAGGGAGGAGTTATACAATAAATGGCAGATGCATCAGGAGTATAGAAACACAGAGGGACCTAGGTGTGCAAGTCCACAAATCCTTGAAGGTGGCAACACAGGTGGAGAAGGTGGTGAAGAAGGCATATGGTATGCTTGCCTTTATAGGGTGGGGTATAGAGTATAAAAGCTGGAGTCTGATGATGCAGCTGTATAGAACGCTGGTTAGGCCACATTTGGAATACTGCGTCCAGTTCTGGTCGCCGCACTACGAGAAGGACGTGGAGGCGTTAGAGAGAGTGCAGAGAAGATTTACCAGGATGTTGCCTGGTATGGAGGGTCTTAGCTATGAGGAGAGATTGGGTAAACTGGGGTTGTTCTCCCTGGAAAGACGGAGAATGAGGGGAGATCTAATAGAGGTGTACAAGATTATGAAGGGGATAGATAGGGTGAACGGTGGGAAGCTTTTTCCCAGATCAGAAGTGACGTTCACGAGGGGTCACGGGCTCAAGGTGAGAGGGGCGAAGTATAACTCAGATATTAGAGGGATGTTTTTTACACAGAGGGTGGTGGGGGCCTGGAATGCGCTGCCAAGTAGGGTGGTGGAGGCAGGCATGCTGACATCGTTTAAGACTTACCTGGATAGTCACATGAGCAGCCTGGGAATGGAGGGATACAAACGATTGGTCTAGTTGGACCAAGGAGCGGCACAGGCTTGGAGGGCCGAAGGGCCTGTTTCCTGTGCTGTACTGTTCTTTGTTCTTTGTTTGTTCTTTGTAACACTACATTCTGCACTCTCTCCTTCTCTATGTTCGGTATGCTTTGTATAACGCACAAGAAACAATACTTTTCACTGTCTCCCAATACATGTGACAATAAATCGAATCAAATAATATGAAGACAATTAAGAGGGAGTATTTGAGGAATCACTCTTTTCCAATAGGAAAGCCGTTTCAAGCTATGTTTCCAACCTAACAGTGAGGAGAAGATCAGAGCGCGACAGAAGGGACTGTCTCAGTGGAACTGACAAACTGTGAAGGCTTTGATCAGTTACACTGAATAGTTAACCATTTCTGTAACTATTCAGATTGTCAGAGAGTGCTACCACTGCGTGACAGGTGATTGTCAAATGCTTGGAAGGCAGTGCACCCACCTTCAGCTGCACCTCCTCCATCCCAGTGAACCAGATGAGCACACATTGCCAGTGCCCGCCAAGGTGCCTGTCACCTAAGCTCTAGTCCACCCTCCTTCCCCTTAACTCTCACAGCCCCTAACTCTTGCCAAGTTGTGTGATCCCTTCTCTTGCAAAGTGACAAAGCAGTGAAGTGGGAATATTAGGAATGGCTTGTGTTCAGGGGAGTGAAGAAGTGACTGTGGGACAAGCATGTGAGAGGGCAATAGGCTGTTATTGTAGGCAGTTCAAATCAAGATGTGAGGTCCGTGCAGAGAGAGAGAGGGGACAGAATGCGTGGAGCTACAAGATGCGTTCTGAGGCATGCTGTGCTGGAGAATGCTATGCAAGTCCGAGTGTGGAGCTTGGCACTCCGGTTGTTTTCCCCGGTCACCTGTCATGCCCTCCTGAGTCCTTGGATCTTGGCTACTTCCTCCTTGGTTGAAAAAGCTGTCTTCATCTTGCTGCCCATGAGAAATCTCACATCACTGCAACTCCTCAGCTCCACTTCCAGGTAAATGTTGGAGACCTGGAGGCAAGGCCTGCCAAGACCCTCCGCTCACCACTCCTGTGGATGCTGCAGTCTGAAAAGTCCAAGTCCTAGTGAGCTTCTCAGAAGCATGTCATGGACCCTTTAATTAGAATACCTTTGTCTAACAAAATGGCTGCATCATCCAGCCCAACTGGTCGAGAAACCAGCTCTTAATTGTTTGCTGTGGTAAAGAGCTGTTATATTGTTGACTCTCAGGACAAGTTGCTTGTCAGTGTCACTCATATTCAAGTTCAAATGTTTAAAAATGTCCTAGAAATGGTAGCCCATAAATCTCTTGCTGCCAGCTGCACCTTGGAAAGTGAGATGTAATTTTTGCCCATCGGCCTGACTGAACATTGATCAAGCCCTGGGGTGGAGTTATTAGTGTAAAACCACTGATGACGCATTTCCTGGATGCTCACTCAGTGGAGGATGGGGAAGCAGTAAATGGTTGCAACTGAAGTCCCTTTTAATTTAAGCCTACTCAAAATGTCCACTTGTCACTTTCCTTCCTTCTTGGCTAGCAAACGGGTATGCTTTCTGCTGGGGCCAAAGGAGATAGAACTATTGAGATTTTTGGTCGGCGATGTTGATGGAGAGTTCAAGACACGCCTTCCCCTCTACTGGAATTTTAGAAACTGCAAGGAAGAGATAGGGAGCTGGTGGAACTGGTCACAAATATTTTCACCACCCGGGATCATAATAGTGGCTTTAAGGCGGGGGCTTCTGAATCCAATATTCTTGTCAGGTAGTCTGTCCATCTACCTTAGCTGAAAACCCCAAGAGCATTTTAGGTAAATTACCTGGGAGTAGAGGTTAAATTAAACTTGTAACTTGCATGGCTAGTAAAAGTGAGTTTTGTCTGTCTCACATTACAATAATGGGGGAAGAATGTGGTGCAGTAGTTCCATCACTGGACTAAGTAATCCAAAGAATCTGTCTAATGTTCTGGATACACGGGTTCATATCCCACTATGGCAGCTGATGGAATTTAAATCCAATTATTAAAATCTGGAATTGCAAACTAGTCTCAGTAATGGTGACCATCAAACTATCATTGATTGTTGTAAAAACCCACCAGGCTCACTAATGTCCTTTAGGGGAGGAAATCTGCCATCCTTACCCAGTTGGGCATACATGTGACTCCAGATCCATAGTACTGTGGTTGACTCTTAACTGCCCCCCGAAGAGGCCTAGCAAGCTACGCAGTTAAAAGACATGAGCAACAAAGGCCGGCCTCGCCAGTGACACTCGCATCCCATGAACAAATAGGAAAAAAGTTCATCAAATGGAAATGAAATCCAACGTTGTAAGCAATTAATGGTACTGCACTGACATAGCATTAAGCATTCAGGTCGAGGTTTAAAAAACCCTCCGGCCTCTGCCTTCAACTTCAAAAAAACAAAGTAAGTAGGCAACAGATGAAGGCTGCTAACCTTAGCATGTCTCTTCTGAAAATAACACAGAGCCCTCACCACCCATTTTATAATCTGAAAGAGACTCCTAAAATATTCATAATCAGCTAGATGTCTGATACACTTGAAAGTCTGCACCTATCTTTTCTCTTACCCAGTAAGAGATGTATTAAGCTTAGTTGTAGGGATGCACCACACTTCCTTAAATTCAGCACATTTTGTACAAATTGGCAGCGCAAAAGTTTGCAGGTCCCTATTGTGCTGGGGTTTAGCCACTAAAACCACACACTTAACAGGGAACCATTAAGTTTCAAACTGTTTCCCCAGCTATCCAGCTTTAACATGGCTGGCATGGAGCTCTGAGAACCAAGTCAACCTTGCATGATAGACTTGCCAGACCTCAAGTCCGCTAAGACCTACTGTACTTTTATCTGTCCAATATTGAAGTAAGTATACAGAGACCCAGGGATTGAACAGCTTACCCTTGTCACTGCGCTACTGCTTACTAGAATACAACATGTGTTTCAATGTAATCTCCTCATCTTCAATAAGCATGTGAATATACATCCTATATGTATGGCTCAGGTTATGATCCAACAGATGAAATTATTTGACATTAAACCTGTGAATGGGCAGTATTCTAGACAAATGATCTGTTTATGATAACTACAAGCACTGCTAAATTTCTCAAAGTAAGAAGTTTAACAACACCAGGTTAAAGTCCAACAGGTTTATTTGGTAGCAAAAGCCACACAAGCTTTCGAGGCTCTGAGCCCCTTCTTCAGGTGAGTGGGAATTCTGTTCACAAACAGAACTTATAAGACACAGACTCAATTTACATGAATAATGGTTGGAATGCGAATACTTACAACTAATCCAGTCTTTAAGAAACAAAACAATGGGAGTGGAGAGAGCATCAAGACAGGCTAAAAAGATGTGTATTGTCTCCAGACAAGACAGCCAGTGAAACTCTGCAGGTCCATGCAACTGTGGGAGTTACAAATAGTGTGACATAAATTCTGATTCTAGGATCGCATGATAAAGACTCATAGAACATAGAACATAGAACATTACAGCGCAGAACAGGCCCTTCGGCCCACGATGTTGCACCGACCAGTTAAAAAAAAAACCCCAAGAGCATTTTAGGTAAATTGACTCAGGAGGAAAAAAGCAGAAATATTTATGTGAAATAGTGTGACATAAACCCAATATCCCGGTTGAGGCCGTCCTTGTGTGTGCGGAACCTGGCTATCAGTTTCTGCTCCGCGACTCTGCGCTGTCGTGTGTCGCGAAGGCCGCCTTGGAGAACGCTTACCCGAATATCAGAGGCCGAATGCCCGTGACCGCTGAAGTGCTCCCCAACAGGAAGAGAACAGTCTTGCCTGGTTCGCATTCCAACCATTATTCATGTAAATTGAGTCTGTGTCTTATAAGTTCTGTTTGTGAACAGAATTCCCACTCACCTGAAGAAGGGGCTCAGAGCCTCGAAAGCTTGTGTGGCTTTTGCTACCAAATAAACCTGTTGGACTTTAACCTGGTGTTGTTAAACTTCTTACTGTGTTTACCCCAGTCCAACGCCGGCATCTCCACATCAAAATTTCTCAAAGCCAAAGTATCAAAATTATTCTTGCCCTCAATGTAAAAATGATCAGGAAAATAGTTGCTCACTTGTGACGGAATGAAACATCATCATGAGCTCTCATTAACTCTTTACCCTGAGACAGACTGAGCGCACGTTCAAAAGATCCTGCTGCAGAGCTTTCTACCAAAGGACTACAAAGCATATTCACCCTGCACATCTTTCAGATCTAACCCATCTGTACATGCCACTCACAAAGGATAATTATCCAAACACTTTGTGACCTGTGATTTTTTTTTTAGAAAACTGGTGCTTTGTTGAGCTGACTATCAAATGCATTATACTTCAGATTGACACCAGTGTTTCAACAGCTATTAGCATGTTAAATCCTAACTTCTTTTCAGAAGTAAAAAGCCATACCACAAAATGATGTCTTCAGCAGAGCAGCCAATGACCTGTGTTCCAAGTAGCACAATGAATTCATAACTTTATCATAGTGTGTACTAGTCAGCAAGGAAAGTCCCAAACTAAAGAAACTGGCACAAAGATCCCTAATTTGTTACAATAACTACAGGCTACATTTAAAGTTTAAAAGCTTCATCTTTGTAATTGCCTGCAACTGGGAGATTTATGCAAATAGAGTACTGGACAATCTGTGAAACTAGGTTGCGGTCTGTAAAATGAAAACACAAACCATAATACCATGGTAATTTTCCAGTGCACCATGTACACGAACAAATCCTGTACATGTCTCAATGAATGAAGAATACTTCTCTGGTGAATTATTATTGTTGTGCTTTGGTGTATCAACATTCTATCATGGTTCTGCAAATGGTGAGTTTATGAGCTCAGTCAGTGTGGCAGGGTCATACACAGGAGTGGAAACAATGGGTGAACTAAGTTGACTAAACATTCAGGAACAAATTTGCTAATTTAAGAATCTGTTCCCAAATGAACCTAACGTTTTACATCATACTTTCTTTTATTCTATTTTTTAGGAATATGAGAAGAAACATCGTGAAAAAGATGCAGTTGATATGACAAGCCATCTTGATCCCCACAGAGCACTGGCAGCTAGATTCCTGCAGAAGGTAATCTAGAACATAGAACAGTACAGCACAGAACAGGCCCTTCGGCCCACGATGTTGTGCCGAGCTTTATCTGAAACCAAAATCAAGCTATCCCACTCTCTATCATCCTGGTGTGCTCCATGTGCCTATCTAATAACCGCTTAAATGTTCCTAAAGTGTCTGACTCCACTATCACTGCAGGCAGTCCATTCCACACCCCAACTACTCTCTGCGTAAAGAACCTACCTCTGATATCCTTCCTATATCTCCCACCACGAACCCTATAGTTATGCCCCCTTGTAATAGCTCCATCCACCCGAGGAAATAGTCTTTGAACATTCACTCTATCTATCCCCTTCATCATTTTATAAACCTCTATTAAGTCTCCCCTCAGCCTCCTCCGCTCCAGAGAGAACAGCCCTAGCTCCCTCAACCTTTCCTCATAAGACCTACCCTCCAAACCAGGCAGCATCCTGGTAAATCTCCTCTGCACACTTTCCAGCGCTTCCACATCCTTCTTATAGTGAGGTGACCAGAACTGCACACAATATTCCAAATGTGGTCTCACCAAGGTCCTGTACAGTTGCAGCATAACCCCATGGCTCTTAAACCCCAACCCCCTGTTAATAAAAGCTAACACACTATAGGCCTTCTTCACAGCTCTATCCACTTGAGGGCAACCTTTAGAGATCTGTGGATATGGACCCCAAGATCTCTCTGTTCCTCCACAGTCTTCAGAACCCTACCTTTGACCCTGTAATCCACATTTAAATTAGTCCTACCAAAATGAATCACCTCACATTTATCAGGGTTAAACTCCATTTGCCATTTTTCAGCCCAGCTTTGCATCCTATCTATGTCTCTTTGCAGCCTACAACAGCCCTCCACCTCATCCACTACTCCACCAATCTTGGTGTCATCAGCAAATTTACTGATCCACCCTTCAGCCCCCTCCTCTAAGTCATTAATAAAAATCACAAAGAGCAGAGGACCAAGCACTGATCCCTGTGGCACTCCGCTAGCAACCTGCCTCCAATCTGAAAATTTTCCATCCACCACCACCCTCTGTCTTCGATCAGACAGCCAGTTACCTATCCAATCAGCCAACTTTCCCTCTATCCCACACCTCCTCACTTTCATCATAAGCCGACCATGGGGGACCTTATCAAACGCCTTACTAAAATCCATGTATATGACATCAACTGCCCTATCTTCATCAACACACTTAGTTACCTCCTCAAAACATTCAATCAAATTTGTGAGGCACGACTTGCCCTTCACGAATCCGTGCTGACTATCCCGGATTAATCCGCATCTTTCTAAATGGTCGTAAATCCCATCCCTAAGGACCTTTTCCATCAATTTACCAACCACTGAAGTAAGACTAACCGGTCTATAATTACCAGGGTCATTTCTATTCCCTTTCTTAAACAGAGGAACAACATTCGCCATTCTCCAGTCCTCTGGCACTATCCCCGTGGACAGCGAGGACCCAAAGATCAAAGCCAAAGGCTCTGCAATCTCATCCATTGCCTCCCAAAGAATCCTAGGATACATTTCATCAGGCCCAGGGGACTTATCGACCTTCAGTTTATTCAAAACTGCCAGGACATCCTCCCTCCGAACATCTATTTCCTCCAGCCTATTAGCCTGTAACACCTTCTCTTCCTCAAAAACATGGCCCCTCTCCTTGGTGAACACTGAAGAAAAGTATTCATTCATCACCTCGCCTATCTCTACTGACTCCATACACAAGTTCCCACTACTGTCCTTGACCGGCCCTAACCTCACCCTGGTCATTCTTTTATTCCTCACATAAGAATAAAAAGCTTTGGGGTTTTCCTTGATCCGACCCGCCAAGGACTTCTCATGTCCCCTCCTAGCTCTCCTAAGCCCCTTTTTCAGCTCGTTCCTTGCTAACTTGTAACCCTGAATTGAGCCATCTGAACCTTGTTTCCTCATCCCTACATAAGCTTCCCTCTTCCTTTTCACAAGACATTCCACCTCTTTTGTGAACCATGGTTCCCTCACTCGGCCATTTCGTCCCTGCCTGACAGGGACATACCTATCAAGGACATCCAGTATTTGTTCCTTGAAAAAGTTCCACTTTTCATTAGTTCCTTTCCCTGACAGTTTCTGTTCCCAACTTATGCCCCCTAATTCTTGCCTAATCGCATCATAATTACCTCTCCCCCAATTGTAAACCTTGCCCTGCCGTACGGCCCTATCCCTCTCCATTGCAATAACAAAAGACACCGAATTGTGGTCACTATCTCCAAAGTGCTCTCCCACAACCAAATCTAACACTTGGCCCAGTTCATTTCCCAGTACCAAATCCAATGTGGCCTCACCTCTTGCCGGCCTATCCACATATTGTGTCAGGAAACCCTCCTGCACACACTGCACAAAAACTGCCCCATCCGAACTATTTGACCTACAAAGGTTCCAATCAATATTTGGAAAGTTAAAGTCCCCCATAACAACTACCCTGTGACCCCCACACATATCCATAATCTGCTTAGCAATTTCTTCCTCCACATCTCTATTACTATTTGGGGGCCTATAGTAAACTCCTAACAATGTGACCGCTCCTTTCCTATTTCTAACCTCAGCCCATATTACCTCAGTGTGCAGATCCCCCTCGAAGTGCCTTTCCGCAGCCGTTAAACTATCCTTGATTAACAATGCTACTCCTCCACCTCTTTTACCAGCTTCCCTACACTTACTGAAACATCTATACCCCGGAACGTCCAACAACCATTCCTGTCCTTGTTCTACCCACGTCTCCGTAATGGCCACAACATCGTAGTCCCAAGTACCAATCCACGCCCCAAGTTCATCTACCTTGTTCCGGATGCTCCTTGCATTGAAGTAGACACACTTCAACCCACCTTCCTGTCTACCGGTACCCACTCTTGACCCTGATACCTTCCCCAATACCTCACCACCCTCACTGACTTCTGGACTACAACTCCTTTTCCCACTCCCCTGACAAATTAGTTTAAACCCCCCTGAAGAGCCGTATCAAATTTCCCTCCTAGGATATTGGTGCCCCTCTGGTTCAGGTGCACCCCGTCCTGTTTGTACAGGTCCCATCTTCCCCAGAATGTGTTCCAATTATCCACGTATCTGAAACCCTCCCTCCTACACCATCCCTGCAACCACATGTTTAACTGCACTCTCCCTGTTCCTCAACTCGCTATCACGTGGCACCGGCAACGTACCAGAGATGACCTAATAACACTATCAGCTAACACTAACAATAACACTATGATCTAATAACACTATCAGCCAATTCTGGATTTAGCATTACAATCAAATATTTAAAGTTTCAGTGAAAAACATCATGCTGTTAAAACATTGCAGTTTCTGGCCGTCAAACCTATGGCTAAGTGATTTTTGCCTGTTTTAATGTGACAGGTACATTTTACAAAAGGGTTTCCTTTTCAGTTTGTTTTTCATTGCATGCATATTCTAGAAAAGAAATGCAAATGAGTTAAAGATAAAGAACATTCTTTCAGTTCCACAACAGTAAAAGAGCAGGTAAAGGTGGGGTGAGAACCATCAAAGATGTAAATGGACTAATGTAATGAATATTCAGAATCTGTGGCTTTGATATAAATGAGTTGGAATACTTAAAAAGGCTAAAGTGACTCAATACATCAGTCTTCAGGGATAGATGGTATTTGTTCCAGCGTGTTGAGAAGGCTGGGAGGAGACTGGTAAGATTTTGACCATCAGTATGAAGCGATCAATGGACACTGATGAGACGCTGCTATAATTGAAAATAGGCCAGGCCAATGTGGTGCCCATATTGAACAAGGATGACAAAGCAGACAAAAGCAATTACAGACACTTTAGTTTTCTCTTCCAAGCAAATGAATTGATTCTTCATATATGAAAGTACATCTTCAAAAACAAGATACTTTGCTTGGTTGAAGATCACAAAAGTAAGTATGGAGTCAACTCTCAGTGGTCATAAATAAAAAAAGTGAAGTCAAAGATGAAGGTATTGAACTGCATATTAGCTCATGGAGGAAAGAAATTGTCATTGACTTGGAAGAAGTATTAGATTGAAAAGTGAAATATATTTAACAATATTATTTATTTAACAAGTGCATGAATAAGATAGATGTAATTTATGTTTGAAGCAGTGTTATTATCCCAGCTGATAATACCGGACACGTCAGATCCCAGACTGAAATGTGGCTAACTTGCTGTTTTTTTTAGACACCATTGGAGGTCAGTTACTAAACACATGCACAAGAATCTGCCAGTATACTGTTAACACAAAGCAGGAAAACATTTATTCAAGAAAAAATGAACTATATTATACAGACAAAAAGGTTGGAAAGCTTTCAATACAGATACCGGAAAATGATTCAAACTCTCTATTGCTTTTACCCCAGCAACCCTTACACACACTAAGCCCCAGAGCAGATTTACAACTGCCTCAATATCAAAGCTCCTTGCTTGGATTAACTCAGTTTCAATCTTTTTTTCTTCTAGCTGAATGCTGAGCATTTACTATATGCTGTTCTTCAGCTGGTATTTCTCTCCGAGCCACTCAAAAAAACACAATGTAACCTCATTGTTATTTCAACTTCAGAGCAAACACATGAGTTTCTTAAACTCAGTGCCCCTGCAAGCTTGTAGGATTTCTTATTAGGAAGATTAGAACTTCTGCCTGCACTCACTAGTATGCGCACACAAACTGTCCTTCTATGTTTCTCTGTCTCTCCGTGCGTCTCTGGAGCTCTGTCGCTAGGCAACTGCACAGCTATCTCTACTTCATGTTTTTTTTTAGCTACACTGAAAAGACTAATCCCTTGGTCACCCAACTCTTCACTTCAAGATTTATACAACTTTATTAAATCTTCATATGTAAACAGGGCCCCAGAGTTCCTGGAACCCAGCTCACAAAAGTCTCCAAATGAAACTAAAACCAAGTTTCATCTTAACATCCAAATACAAAACATTAAATTAAACATTAAATTAAACATAAAACTATACATTGGCCAAGATGGTTGCCAGTGCGTCAGCCTTAGTTTTGCACTGATGTGCAGGGCTCCGCTAACATTGAGGATGGGGATATTTGTAAAGCCTCTTCCTCCAGTGGTCTGTGGTGGTACTACTGAGCCATTGTTGGGTGATGGACATTGAAGTCCCCCATCCAAAGATAAATTCTGCACCTTCCCACCCTCAGTGCTTCCTCCAAATGATGCTCAAAATGGAGGAGTACTTATCCATCAGCTGAGAGGGACGGTACATAATAATCAGCAAGAGGTTTCCTTGCTCATGTTTGATCTGGTGACATGAGACTTCATGGAGTCCAGAGTTGATGCTGAAGACTTCCCAAGGCAATTTTCTCCCGACTGTATACTTTCTCCCGACTGGTATACCACCTCTGCTGGGTCTGTCCTGCTGGTCGGACAGGATATACCCAGGAATGGTGGTGGTGGTGGTCTCTGGGACATTATCTGTTATGTCACAAAAGAAAGCAATCACAAATCTAAATATAATAAAAGGAAGTCAAAAGAGAACTTTGGAAGACCAAAGGAAGCACTGGCAAATCATCATAGATGCAACTTGTAGTCTTCTAATAACATAGATTAAAGAGGTAGTAATTGAAAGGGCAGGACTACTTAGGGAGGTAATTTTTACTTTATTAAGAGAGTTTGGCAGAAATGTTTAAATATTTTGGCTCCGTTTTAAAAGATAGTGTGCAGAACTAGAAGAGGAAAATATGGAAGAACCAAAAAAAAAATGGAACTAAGCTTAAAAAAATTCTGCAGACCTGGTTAGTGTGCATCACAGAATACTGGAGTAAGGATGATGTAACATCAACTATAATTATCCAAATATCTTTGGGCGTGGAACTTCTGCCAAAGATTTTGTTGAGTCAAATGTTAACCATTTACACATTGTTCAGAAATGTTCAGTCAAGAAATGTAAGTTTGTAAGTTTTGCTTTGGTTTTGGCATGTCTAGGAGCCATCAGACCAAATGAAATTATTTAACTCTGGGAAAGGTGTTGTTAAATCATAGGGTGGAATTCTTCCATCTCACCCGCAGTGGGGTTGTTGGTGGGCAGGAGTGGAGAATCCAGTGGAAGGGAAAATGTTGGCAACTCGCTGGTGTGAACATTACAGTTCTCCCAATGGTAAGCCAGTCTTTCTGCTGGCTGTTGGCGTTAGCGGCAACCGCATTAATTTGCATCTCATGCATGTTCATTAGAACACCTGCCCACCAGTGTCCCATCAGGACTCCCCATCTTGTGTCACGGTGATGAGAAATCGCATTGGTCTAAAACCCGATTGCTAAAGAGTGGCGTGCACAAGAAGGCTCTCAAATCACAAGATACTTCGGGGTGAATGTAACAACTTTCTGCCATGGTGCAGTGCTACTCCTGATGCACTGTACACTACTCTGCCAGGATAGATCAGTTCCTGCCCTCCATCTCCATGGTCTTCACGGACAGCACCGTGCTGCTGGACTCCTGGATCCTCCTGCGTTAGCATCTTGGATCAGGACTCACCTGAGGTTGAGGAGTATAAGGGTCTCCTTTGCCCCCAGCTCACACACCAGTCAGTGTCTATCTAGACTGCACTGTGCTGCGGGACCCATACATCCACTGCAACAAAGGTCCAAGGTTCGACCAGATGTGGAACATAGTGTGAGGCTGGGGTGTGGGGGAGGGGGCGGAGGATTGCTGATGAAGACCAGGGGGGCAATATGGAAGGATGGCTGTGCAAGCGTGGGGGGGGGGCGCGGGGGGGGTTGGGTGAGGATGAGGACTCGTGAAGGCAGACAGAGGGGCAAGAAAGTGGATGAAGAAGACGAATAATGGAAGGCAGAGGGAAGACTGAGAGGAGGGAAGCTGAATCCTGACACGCTGCATGAAAAGCTCACAAACAAGGGGTCAAAGGGACACCACATCGTTTACTGGAAGAGGATGCACGAAGACTCCAGATGCGGTCCAGGTTGAGCATGGGCTCCTCTCAGGTGATTGACCCGGGGAGAGGGTGGTTGAATAGAGGAACAGCCTGCTGCTTGAGGCTGCTAGCCCTTTCCCTCTGGGTCGCTGACACCCTACATTGGTGAAGACAGGTGGGCTGGAGAAAGTGATATGAGTGTGTTGGACTAGGTGTTTAAACTAGGTAGGGACCTTTGAACCTGAAAGCTGACGGCGGGTGGACAAATCAGCAAATGTTGTCCCCTTGTTCAAGAAGGGGAGTAGAGACAAACCTGGTAATTATAGACCAGTGAGCCTTACTTCTGTTGTGGGCAAAGCTTTGGAAAGGATTATAAGAGATAGGATTTATAATAATCTAGAAAGGAATAATTTGATTAGGGATAGTCAACACGTTTTTGTGAAGGGTAGGTCGTGCCTCACAAACCTTACTGAGTTCTTTGAGAAGATGACCAAAGAGGTGGATGAGGGTAAAGCAGTTGATGTGGTGTGTATGGATTTCAGTAAAGCGTTTGATAAGGTTCCCCACGGTAAGCTATTGCAGAAGGTACGGAGGCATGGGATTGAAGGTGATTTAGTGGTTTGGATCAGGAATTGGCTAGCTGTAAGAAGACAGAGGGTGGTGGTTGATGGGAAATGTTCATCCTGGAGTTCAGTTACTAGTGGTGTACCGCAAGGATCTGTTCTGGGGCCACTGCTGTTTGTCATTTTTATAAATGACCTGGATGAGGGCGTAGAAGGATGGGTTAGTAACTTTGCAGATGACACTAAAGTCATTGGAGTTGTGGATAGTGCGGAAGGTTGTTGCAGGTTACAGAGGGACATAGATAAGCTGCAGAGCTGGGCTTAGAGGTGGCAAATGGAGTTCGAAGCGGAAAAGTGTGAGGTGATTCAATTTGGAAGGAGTAACAGGATTACAGAGTACTGGGCTAATGGTAAGATACTTGGTAGTGTGGATGAACAGAGAGATCTCGGTGTCCATGTGCATAGATCCCTGAAAGTTGGCACCCAGGTTGATAGGATTGTTAAGAAGGCGTACGGAGTGTTAGCTTTTATTGGTAGAGGGATTGAGTTTCGGAGCCAGGAGGTCATGTTGCAGCTGTACAAAACTCTGGTGCGGCCGCACTTGGAGTATTGCGTGCAGTTCTGGTCGCCGCATTATAGTGAGGATGTAGAAGCATTGGAAAGGGTGCAGAGGAGATTTACCAGGATGTTGCCTGGTATGGTGGGAAGGTCTTATGTGGAAAGGCTGAGGGACTTGAGGTTGTTTTTGTTAGAGAGAAGAAGGTTAAGAGGTGACTTAGTAGAGGCATATAAGATGATCAGAGGATTAGATAGGGTGGATAGTGAAAGCCTTTTTCCTTGGATGGTGATAGCTAGCACGAGGGGACATAGCTTTAAATTGAGGGGTGATAGATATAGGACAGATGTCAGAGGTAGGTTCGTCACTCAGAGAGTAGTAAGGGCGTGGAATGCCCTGCCTGCAGCAGTAGTGGACTCGCCAACATTAAGGGCATTTAAATGGTCATTGGAAAAACATATGGATGATATTGGAATAGTGTAGGTTAGCTGGGCTTTAGATTGGTTTCACTGATCGGCGCAACATCGAGGGCCGAAGGGCCTGTACTGCGCTGTAATGTTCTGTTCTGTCAGGAGGTCAGAGGGGAACACCTGTGTATAATTAATGGAGTTCTAAGAGCAGAATTTGGCACAGGATCCCGCCAATCTGGCCAGCGTGAGAAGTGCTGCCTGGGCCACCCACCGCCCACTTAGTCTCAGAAACGAGGAATTCTGCCCAAAGCCCATCAGCATGGCTTAATAAAGGGCCCAATAATGATAGGAAAATGGAGCTTGATGGCTTGTGGACAGAAAGCAGATTAATTATTTGGATATAGACATGCGAAGAATAATATTGCAGCTTGCTGGGACTAATAATTTGTAGCACAGAATGCACCGATTTGCAGAAAACTAGATATCAGGTACTTGTATACGATTCAGTGCAAATGAAATAGACCATAAAAAAATAAATGAGGTTCTGGATTTTGCACCTAGGGGGACACGGAATATCAAACCAAGGAAGTGTAATGGAATTTGAACAGACATTGATTGGACTGATGTGAAGGTATTGCATGTAATTCTGTGTATCCAAATATTGCACAATATTAGAGTCATGGAAAATTTACTGCAAAGGTTCACTAGAATGCCATAAGAAATGAGAAGTTGTAGTTAAAAAATGGGGCCTTTTCATTGAAATGGGGATAACTAAGGAGGATCTTGTAGAGACTTTCAAAAGATTTTACAAAGGCACAAATTGTTTCCATGGAAACAGTGTGAAGTAAATAGATGGCAGAGTATCAGCAGATGAATTAAGAGGGAAGTCGGAAGAACTTTTTGGTAAACAGTGGTTGGGATTTTCCTCGCCCTCCATAGCATGTTCTACAGCGGTGGAGGGCAGCTCGCCAGTGGCAGGTTCTTCTGGTCCTGCTGTTGTCAAGGGGGTTTCCCATTGATCGCACCTCTCATCGCCACAAAACCCAGAGTGGGGGTGCGCCATTGGCAGGACCGTAAGATCCTGCCAACGTGAATGGCCAGAAAATCCCACCAATAGGGTGAATGGAACATGGGATGCTTCACCATCGTGGCTGTTGAGGAAGAAACTTTGGCCGAATATTTGTGAGGGGATTGTCCTGATCTCCCATAATGCCATCAATGGCTGAAAACACCATGGGGGATAAAATGGAGTTTGTGGAAAAAAACCAGCTTGGTGTCATTTTTGGTCAGAATGCCATTCCTGTGGAGGACCTTGTGACATTTTACTACATTAAAGGTGCTAAATTAATGTTAAGCTTTTATTTATTATTTATGGATTTTACACGATTTTGCATTTTAAATTTTGTGAAACTGCGCTGTGGAAGCAGGCTTGTGTTTAGGATTTGCATAAGGAGTAATCACGGAACTGAAATTCCGTGAAATACCCAAGCAGGAGACAATAATGGATATTTTGTTTCACCTTCTTAGGTTCGGGATTCTGTAGTAAGTCGATTCTTGCTGTCAAAGCATCATCACATCTTGTCAGATGTGGTTGTTGAGGAAGCAGTTCCCAGCATAAGGTTAGTATTGTGTGATGTATTGTTCTGAACATGTTTTATTCTCTGCTATTGATGGATTAAACCTTTTCTTGGAACTGAGAATTCAAAGGCCAGGATTTCTCTTTCATTTACCCTTCATTTACCTTAAGGTGCCAATCATTGTGCATTCAGGAACAGGGAAGATAACTAGAACAATTGTTTGCTGGGAGCTTTAATCTTGCCAACAATTAGCAGTCCTTATGAATAATTTTCTGTTCTTTTGTGATCTTTTGCAACCCAGTAGACAAGCCCTCCGTTTTCTTTGGCAGCATCTTGCCGTCACACTTCCGGAAGGAAGCTTCCTCTAACCGGCAATTTTGTTTTGGCCTCAGGACAATGATGACGATGTCAAGAAATGTTACAATTGAAAAAGCATTTTAGAATTTTCTTCAAAGTTAAACATGCTTCAGCAAGCATACATACGCTCAACCCTGGATTCTGCTCTTCCTACTAAGAAACATTTCCAGTAGCCAGTGATCCATGTTTGCTCATTATTCCATTCGAGCTAGTACATGATGATTCTGACGCTAATCATAAATGTACAATCACAATTCGTGTGGCAGTCCCTCCGTTAATTGAACATGCAAACTTTCAGCAGCAAACTTTCAAAATCCACTTCTTGGATAAACTGGCCTTTCTCATTCTAACATGCAAAGGCTGACCAGTCTAACATTTACAGCAAAGATGAAATGGCAATCTGGCAGACATTTGATTTGTTCTTTTCTATTTTGCTTTTACTTTTTCCATCGTGGGATGTGGATGCCGCTGACTAGGCCAATATTTATTGTCCAACCCTAATTGGTCCTTGAGCTGAATGGCTTGCTAACCCATTTCGAGGCCAGTTAAGAGTAAACCACATTGCTGTGGATATGAAGTCACCTGTAGGCCAGAGTGAGTAAGGATGGCAGAGTTCCTCCTCTGAAGGACAGTAGTGAACCAGATGGGTTTTTACAAAAATTGATAGTTTCATGGTCACCATTTCTGAGACAAGTTTTAAATTCCAGATTTACGCATTGAATTTGAATACCACCAGTTGCCATTTTGGGAATTTGATTTTTTGAATAGTTCCTTTTGAAATCATTCCTGGTAGTTGCGTACGAAATTATCAAGCTGGTGAATTGGGTGATATTTGCATCATCACCACAGGAACAATCGGGAAACACAGCCTTATTGCTTTGAAATCTCCAGTGAGTCACATAGCTACCAACATTGGCCCGTAACCACCTGGCTCCCCAGTGTTGGATTTTGAGGGATACCCCAAAAATATTCTGGGGAATTCCTCTGAGAACTTTTTAGTTAAGCATTTGAACAGCAATTGTGCAGAAGCACTGACTTCCTCTGAGCTATTGCGCTGCACTGAGAACCATCTGACAAAGCAATTTAAATCATTAACTTAGGATGGTTCTGCCAGGGCTGTGCTAATAGTTACTACCCCGTCCACCCCACCCCCCGCCCAGGAGATTACTCCAACTGCAAACTAACCACCATACTCCGGCCACATGATCCTGATTCCCACACCCATGCGATCTCCCCCCACCTGCGTAGGACTCTCCGCACACATCATTCACAGACCCAGTTCTCAAGTGAACCCCCCCACAACTACTGACCCGTCCCTCCAAGGTCTGACCAACCCCTGACCTCTGAATTCCTGACACCTCCGACCCCACCCTGACTCCTCCCAATTCCACCACCTATTGAAACCCTCTCCCCAGTTTGATAGCTCCTCCGAAGGATACTGAAATAGGAGGAGTCTAATGAAATCCCACATGCGAGATATGCAACAAGCAATAATCCATGGTCTAGTATTAGTGATGCATGTCACTTATCTTTGCATTAAGGAAGCTAAAACTCTGTGAACTATTGGAATCTTCTGTATCGTCTATCGTTACTGCTTGCTTATTATTTTCCATAAACATTTACCAATGTTTATAGCCTAAACTATGAGCCTAACTTCTGACAAAGGTTTACTATGTTTCTAGGTAGTGGTATTAAGGATTTCTTTTAGACTACTTGAGCCACTACATTGCCAGATGCTGGATGCTTAGCATATGATTCTGAGACATAGACATTAAGGAAATGCATATGGGAGTTGTCTTGCAGCTTAATACTTTATTGAGAAAAATGTCAAAGTAAAATCTAAAATGTAGCTCAGGAGTACATTTTCTTTTCCATTTTCTTTCTAATATTTCTCTCTTAAAACCAATTTAAACGTCTTACATTTCATTATCAAAAGCATTATTATTTTGAGGTATTATATTTGTTGCTGCTTTATTATTGACTTCTTTTCATATATCTTGGTGTCTCTTTATTCTTCCATCTTCTGTGCAGTTCTGCTGATTCATGGTATGTTGCATTATTCTCTTCATTTCCTTTCCAAGTTTAGCATTAAGATGATTTATGTTTGATATTTGCCATTTTAACATTAAAAGTTTTTAATGTCATGAATTTTACAATTCTTATTTGCCATTTCACAATTGCCAAAATTAATTCCAGACAGACTTTTTTTTAAGTGTTGAGAAATAGAGAACACTTGCTAAATAGAATTAATATTTTCTGCCCAATAGCATGCTAGGCATCAGCCTGTTCAAACTGGCTGAACCAAGGAGACCACTTAGACCACGAAGAAAAGAACGAAAAAAAGTGACTAGCCAGAATCTTTCTGATGGAGACATTAACCTTTTGGTCAACATTATCCGAGCCTATGATATTCCAATTCGGAAATCCATTGGAAGGTAGGAGAAACCAGGGTCACTGCGAGGTCTTCTGTAAACCTATGAGATTATAAATTTTGCTTTGTAACTGTTGGTGGGAATAGTTAGCAGGTGTGATCTTACCGCCCGCTCACGCCATGCTCCCGCTGCAGCGAAAATGGAGAATTTGGCGACAAGCCAAATCTCTGTTCACTGCAGCGGGATGGGAAAATCCCACTGGCATGAACGGTCAGAAAAATCCAGCCAACTTCGGTGAAAAGATTCCGAGGTAATTTGTTCTTTAAAAGTAAACTATTTGTGTTGATTTTTTTTCCTTTACTTTGAAATTATTAATAGCCTGCTGCTATATTCGTGCTTGTAAATTTTCTCATGGTAAAAAGGCTTATTCTGTAAAATTTACTAACCTTTGATCAATTTGACTTTAAATCTAGACTTTATTACACGGGTTGTACACCTGTTCTTCTTTTTTCAGGCTGACTTAATAGAAACAAATCGAAGAAATGCTTGTATTGTTTTTCGTTGTTTCTTTTTCTCCAGCAAACAGCCACTGACTTCTAGATCTGCTAGATCCATTAATGAAACGTTTCCAACCTCACAGGTACCTCAGAGCCCAACTCAAAGCCACGAGTGGTTTACGAACCAGGTATGGAACAATTCGGAAGCTCAAAGGAAAATGAAGGGGGAATAGAGAGTTGTGTTTAGTTTATGGTTGTGCTAGTGCTGCGGGGAGACATGAAAGAAATTAGGCACACGGAACAAGTGAGGGGTGTGGAGAAAAAAATATAGGACCACAGGACTAGATAAACACCAAAAGCAGATTAACCTAAGAAAAGCTCAATAGCCTTACTGCACCAATTGAAAATGGTGCTCGGTAACCAAGCATCAGTGATTTATGAGTGGCATGGTGACACAATGGTTAGCACTGCTGCCTCACAACTCCTGGGATCTGGGTTCAATTCCAGCTTTGGATGACTGTCTGAGTGGAGTTTGCACACTCTCACCATGTCCTTGGAGTTTCCTCCGGGTGCTCCTCCCACAGTCCAAAGGGAAGTTGGGTGGATTAGCCATGCTGAATTGCCCCTCAGTGTCCCAAGATGTGGAGGTTAGGGGGATTAGCCATGGGAAATGTGTGGGGCTATGGGCTTAGGGTGGGGGAGAGGGCCTGGGTAAATTACTCTGCCAGAGAGCTGGTGCATACTCGATGGGCTGAATGGCCTTTTCTGCACTGTAGGGATTATATGATATAATTTGCTTTCATTTGATGTAGCAAAATGTGCCAAGGCACTTCAAAGATGATGGCTGGAATTCTCCGGCTGTTCACTCCGGTGGGATTCTCCGGTCCCGCCGGCAGTGCACCCCACCCACGGGTTTCCTGCTGGAGTGGAGTGACATCAATGGGAATTCCCATCAACAGCAGCAGGACCAGTGAATCCTGCCGCTGGCAAACACACCACCTCCCGCTGGTGGAAAACACGGCTGGGAGGCCAGAGAATCTCACTCCATATCAGACAAAATTTGATATTGCATCAAGTAACCAAAAGCTTGTTTGTTTTATTTTTTCTTTCACTGGTGTGGGTGCTCCCAGGCACGTGAGCATTTATTTCCCTTGAGACGGCAGTGATGAGCTGCCTTCTTGAACCACTGCAGTCCATGTCATGTAGGTACACCCAAAGTGCTATTAGGAAGGGAATTCCAGGATTTTGACCCAGCATCAGTGATGTAATTTCAAGTTGAGATGGTTTGTGACATGGAAGGGAACGTGCAAATGGTGCTGGTGTTCCCATGCATCTACTGTACTTGTGGTAAAGATCATAGGGTTTGAAAGGTGCTGCCTAAGGAACCTTGGTGAGTTGCTGTCGTGCATCTTGTAGATGGTACACACTGCTGCCACTGTGCGTCAATGGTGGAAGGAATGAATGTTAAAAGCTATAACATTAAAGACGTGAGGTGAAATTTTTTCAAAAAGATCTATTTTCTTGCCAGTTTTTTTCAGCAAGATAAGTAATGCGAATTTACGGTACTTTGTGCATCTCAGGAGCTGCCATGTGATTCTTGCCAGTAGGGGGATGTGGAGCCTCAGCTCACCAGTGAAGTACAGTGAATGGGTCTGTGATCCAGCATATGAATGGCAGAACTTGAGGTGCAAGCTAATGTACAAGCATCAAAGATTTGGGTGAGCTGATGTTTACAGAGGGTGATAAGTAGGTGGACAGCCAGGAGAGCATTGGAATAGTTTGAACTGGAGGCAGAAAAGCATGAAGAGGATTTTGGCTATAGGTGGTCTGATGCAAGGGCCAAGATGGGCAATATTATTGAGGTGGAAGCTGGGGGTTTTGATGATGGAGAGGATTTTGGGTTGGTAGTTTAGCTCAAGGCCAGACAGAATGCCAAGTTTGTAAACAGTCTGTTTCAGCCTCAGACTCTGATCTGGGAAGGCAATGGAATTGGTAGCTGGGGAACAGAGTTTGTAGCGAGGACCAATGGCTTTGGTCTTTGCAATATTTAATTTGAAGAGGTTTCTACCATTTTATAGATCAATATCTTGGAACTCCCTCCTTAACAGCACTTTGAATCTACCTAATCCACAGCAGCAGCAGCTTAAGAAGGCAATTACCACCACCTTGCCAAGGGCAAATAGAGATGGGCAGCTAATGCTAACCTTTCCAGCAACACCCACACATCAAGAAAGAATCAAAATAAGTGCCAGTATCCATCCAATTCAATTCATTATAACATGGCATTAAGAGTACACTGGACATAGTGATGTTTGTGCAATAATTAACTGTACCAAAGCTAGCTGCTGCCCTAACTGTTCTAATGCAGGGGAAGACCTGCAGCTACCTGACAACATGGGAGATTTTGCAGATACCCTGTATATCCAATCCACAAAAAAAGAGGATAAATCTAACTAGGCCACTGACTGTCCCACCATCTTCCTCCCAACCATCAGTAAAGTGCCATCAAGTGACACCTGCTTACCACTGCCTAGTTTAGATACTATCAGAGACATCCAGAGGGTAACCATTGACCAAAAACTGAACTGGACTAGCCATATAAATACTGTGGTTACACAAGCAGGTCCAAGGCTGAGAATTCTATGGCAAATAACACATTTCCTGACTCCTCAAAGCCTGTCCACCATCTACAAGGCACAAGGCAGCAGGGTGATGGAATACCTTCCACTTACCTGGATGAGTGCGTCTCCAACAACAGATACCATCTAGAACAATGCAGCCACTTGATTGGTATCCCTTCCACCACCTTAAACATTCACTCCCTCCATCAGAGATGCACAGTGGCAGCAGTGTGTACCATCTACACGATGCACTACTACAACTCACCAAGACTCATTCAACAGCAGCATCCAAATTCCTGACCATTGCTACCCCGGAGGATGAGGGCTGCAGGTGCATGGGAACCCCACCCAGGTAAGGGTTAACCAATTGCTCTGGGCTGGGAACATTCCAACAGAAGCGATTTAAATCATTAACTTTGAATGGTTCTGAGAGTTTTACCCTAATAGTTAATATGAAAGAGTTAGAAGGAAAAAATCATTTGTAACTCCAGAGTAACTACTTAGAGTCCAGACCAAGTATTGCACGGGAAACCTCACATAGACACAACCCCCAGCAGATCCCATACACCCACCTGAGCTGACCAACCTGACTCCCCCTCCCAGTCTGGTCCAGCCCGACCAACCCCTCCCTCCCAATTTGACCCAACTCCTCCCCCCACCACCCCATCCCCCTGGTTTGACACCCCTACCCTCCTGGGCCAACTTGATCCAACCCCCCATCCCAGACAACCCCCACCTTCCTTTCTTTCCTGTCTCACCCAGCCTGATGAGGGACACTAGCTGAGCCCACATTTCATCCAGTGAGGAACGTTGGGTGAGACAAGGACTTTGCAATTCCAACAGGGGTGAATCCATCCAGAGTGACAATCTGCTGCAAGTTGCCATTCTGAGGAAGTTACAGGCCCGTGTCAAGGATAAATGATCTAACATTGGGAAATTCTTTTTTTTCATCAAAGACCTTGGTGCGTCCTTTTGTGGAAGTTTCATTCCAACGTACAATCCGTCATACCGCTACTGCAGAAGGTACAAACCCTAACTGGAATGAAGAACTGGAACTTCCATTCAGGTAATTTTTAAAAAATGATTGATGTGGATGAAGGAGATCCTTTAATCCCTTTGATCTCATCCTTGCAGGCTACCAACATTCGCAACTTTTAGGTCTGTGTTTCCCTCCCAAACTTCGGAACCTCGACTTCAGGACCAAGTGTGTTGTCCTGAACCCAAGCCTGCCACAGTCTCTGGCAGATGGCCTTTTAAATAGCCAGTTCCTCCTTCACCATTTTATGAAGAGTGGCAGGTGGGTTACGATGCTGCTAGTTCAACCAGATAGTCGACAGCTCATGACTCTTGGCAGCCACGCCAGGGGAGGTGGGCACTCCTAAGGCCAGTCGGGGATTAAGAGGGCACCTCAATAAGGAGGTGAATTTGGAAGCATGGCTCCAAATCAAGAATTATGAAGGGCAAAGTGGAAGTAGGGTGGAGGATACCTCTGATAGGAAGGGAACCTCTCTGGAGGAATTGTTTGGGCTGTGCTTGTGACCCTTCTGCCTGCAACCCAAACAATGTGGCATGGAGCCTCCGACCAGGAAAATTCAGACTGAAAGGTGGGGGGGAAGTATGCAGGTAAATTTGGAAAAAAATTCATCATGTTCGCTGCATGTTCTTGCATCCTCACATTGTTTCCAGGTGTAGGCTGGGTACGATGCCCACAGCTTATGCATCAATGAAGGGAAGGCAATTAAGATATTTAAGGGATTAATTGAGGGGCATTTTCACAGCATAAGGCAATTTTTCAGGTTGTTCAAGTTTCTAATATGTCTGCAACCCAGCAACATAAAAGAGGCAACTGCATTGTGGAAGGTCGAAGCTGCAAACGATTTGAAGGATTGTAACTGTGGGCCTGCAAAATAAGGAAAGGTTGATACATTACTGGGGCAGAGACTGACCAGGATCTCCTGGAAACTGGGGCCACTGAGAGGCAGGACAGATGCAATGTCATTCGCCCACTTGTTGAAGATGGAAGCTACATTGGGTTCCTGTAGCCCCTGCTGGCCTGGGCCTCAGCGACTTTCTCACTGGTGAGACAGTGAAGGCTGCTGGTCACTCTAGCAGTGGGCGGCACTCTGGAACCAGCCTGCTGTCTCTAATTGGACCACAGATGCAGAGGCAGTCTAACTACCTCCCATGCGATTTTGCCTGATGGGGCACGGCTAAAATGATCCCATCTTCCCAATATTTTCAATGTTGGGAAGGTTCAGACCAAAGGACTTTCTTTTTTTTATAAGATTGTCTTTAGTTCTGTGCATAATTCTACATTTTAAGCTTTGGGCTACCAATAGCTTTAAAGAAATTCTTGACTCCCTGAGCTGGCTTTTCGTGGAGATATGGAACTGTAATTGTCAACAGTCTATCAATATCAGCTGGACTGCTCATCTACCACAATGGTCTCTTTTGCTGCTGGACTATTTTGAGTGAGGTTGAATTGGGAAGGGGTAGGAAATGGCAACAAGGGATAGTCAATGAGGCCAATCAAATTGCTCATTGAGGGCACTGATCAGAAGCTGTCTGGAATTTTGCAGATGACATGCAAGTTCCCTGCTGAGGCCAAAGCTGCAGCTGATGAACAGTGGTGGCCTCCCAGCCTCCTTTTATGTAACTACCCACCCCTGCCCCACCCACAAGCTACAACTGACAGAAGCCAAAGCTGTAGCCTCAGGTCATCCGGTGGAGGGATTTCCCTCCTCAATGGTCTGGCAGCTGTGGCCATTTTGCATTTCTAAGTATTGGAAATGCTGCACTATATTGGCAGCCGCTGATGGTGGAGCTACGGATGGCTACTATTTTCCAATGCTGGGCACCCATCTATTGGCCTTCCAATGGGGAGCCCATCAGCTGTGTTTAATTGCACAGGATTTCACGCCCTCCAAAATCTCCCTCTGGGTTCCACCACCGGCATTTGTGGGTTCCCGATGGTGTAGTCAGGATCCAAAGAGTTCTGGTGAAGGCTCATTGAACTGAAACATTACTCTTGTTCAACAGATGCTGCCAGAGGTGCTAAGTATTGCCATCATTTGCTGTTTTTATTTTAAGATTTCCAGCACTTTTGTACAAGCCTGGGAACAAAAGTCCTGTCCACAGTCTCAGTTGTTCTATTTCTTTTTGATTCGTGCAAGCCAATACAGGAAGTATTATTAAATATTTGTCAAAGTTACTCTCACACCAGGAATTAGTATAACGTTGACCCTATATTATAGAGCATACTAAACACAATATTATCAAAAACTTGAAGGAAAGTTGAACACTAAAATCTCTCCTTTTAGATTTTTTTCTATTAAATGTTTTCCTACAGTGGATGATGTTTTTAAGATGGTGAAATGTTATTTTGTGAAAGAAATATGTGCTGTTACCTGCTGTATCTGAAAGCTAGCCTCTGCAACCTTGTATTTTGTGAAATTTAACTTTGTTGCGTGCAAGTTTCAACATACTGCCATTCAGTTGTTTTGGAAAATTCAAGGTGATTATATGTGTATTTTTATTTGTATTTAATGAATAGCCTCGTGATGTGTGAGGTTTAGAAATGATTGCATACATCTGTGCAAAACATTATAATTCCCACTAATTCTAAGGTGTGTCAAATAGTTTTATCCAGTCCACGATGAATAGTCTCATAATTAATATGATTCCTTCTCTTTTCAAACATTTTTAACTTTAATTTTATGTTTTTCTGCTCTGCCAATCTTTTATCCGATTAAAAAAGCATTGTCACAAAGTATATCACCAGTATGAAATGTGTGACAACATATCACACTATTTGTCATCCGTAGATCAGTGTTCTATGACATGGATTTTTTTTTTCCATTTTAGAGCTGTGAACAATGGGCGGGATTTTACAACCTTGCTCGGGCAAGATCGTAAAATCCCGCCCAATGCCAGCGGACGTTTCCATTCTACGAACCTCATCCGTGGCGGGCAAGTTGATAGAGAATTCTGGCCAATATATCCGGTGAAGCTGGTCATCAAATGGTTACCATGGCCTGAGTTTTCAACACTCGCCATCCTGAGAGTTGATGCATAACCTGTCCCTGCCAACTTCGACAAGCCCACTGCCATTTCACACTCAATTGAGCATTGATTGGCAGGAGGCAGGATTTCCATCCACCTTTGGAAGGAAGTGCAGCTTTGGAGAGCTCACGGCCAAGCTGATTGGCTGACAGCTCTCCAGCCCATCGATGCACAGCGCTGCAGTGGGCAGAACAGGTGCTACAGTGCTCTGCTCCAGCCTCAGCTCTGATACCGCACTCAAGATAGGTCCCAGAGCGGGAAATAAGGGGCCGTCAAATTCCGGAGGGAATCCCGTCTGCAATTCTATGCTTCCCCCACACTCTGCCTCAGAACCTGTCTGGTGGGAGCATAAAATTCAGGCCCATGTTTCAGTTAGATATGTTTTAGTTTCCCTTGTTATTTTCCCTGTATCACATATGAACCACTTTAACATTCTGTGAAGGCCTCACTTCAGGAGTTAACTAAACAATGTTTGTTTGGTTCAGTGGATATATGTGGTCACACAGTGGTTAGTACTGCTGCCTCACAGCGCCAGAGACCTGGTTCGATTCCCAGCTTGAGTCACTGTCTGTGCAGAGTCTGCACATTCTCCCCGTATCTGCATGGGTTCCCTCCGGGTGCTCCGGTTTCCTCCACAGTCCGAAAGACATGCTGGTTAGGTGCATCGGCCATGCTAAATTCTCCCTCAGTGTACCCGAACAGCTGCTGGGGTGTGGTGCCTAGGGGATTTTCACAGTAACTTCATTGCAGCGTTAATGGAAGGCTACTTGTGACACCAATAAATAAAAATTAAAAATATGCTTCAAAAGGCAAAATTTGAAGTGAAAAGGCAGGATTGGTTGGTCCTTTCAAAATTGACACAAGAACCATGGGCAGAATGGCATCCTTTAATGTTGTCTGATTTTTATTCTATGATTTAAAGCACGCTACGGTGGAATTAAATAGTGATAACTGCAGAGTTATGCTGTGTGTGAGAGTGCTGTAATAATGCCTGGTTTATTTGATTTGTGATTTCAGAGCCCCAAATGGCAATTACTGCACCGCGAGTCTGCAATCTGTTACGGATGAGGTATTCATCAATGTCTTCGATGAAGCTATTTATGATGTTTTGGAGGTAACCTCAAAAATTGTTTTTATGCAACAAAGTCAACCCAGTCGCGGAAATAAACAGATGAACATTTTGAAAAATAATTCTGTTTTTAGGACGATAGGGAAAGAGGAAGTGGTGTCCATACCCGTATCGAGCGACACTGGCTGGGGGCTGTACAGATCCCGTTTTCCACCATCTACTCCCAGTCCAGGGTAAGGAATTTCTTCTGCCTGCAGTGGAGGGTGTTTTGAAGATGGTGAAATGTAAATCTGTGTGAGAATTAACCTGCTGTCACCTGCTGTACCTGAAAGCTAGCGTCTGCAACCTGTATTTCATGAGATTTAACTTTGTTGTATGCAATTTTCAACACATTGCCATTCAGTTGCTTTGAGTAATTTGAGATGATTATTTGTGCATTTTTCTTTTTATGTAACTAATAGCCCCAAGGCTTGTGACCTTTAGAAATCATTGCTTACATCTGTACGTATCATTGTGATTCCCATAATTCTGACTCATTTTTTGTTTTATCTGGTTAATTGTCATTGAGGAATAGTCCACTAATAAATGTAATTATCTTTAATCTTTTCTTTTGTAAGACCTGCCACTTCTTCAGTCCCATTTATTTGATGTTGTTTCATTCATTTAGACTCACTTTGTATCAGCAACTCAGGCTCTGCCAGATTTGCTTAACCACTTAAGATTTTAAATGATCTTAACTTGGTATGTAACGAACTTTTGGAAATTTGCCCTGGAGGCAATTTCTAGATTCATTTAGTGAATGTCAAGCAGTTTCTTCCTGTCTGTGGATAGGCCTTCGCTGAGTCTGTGGATTGGGGACACTTCTATAATGTGCTGCATAGTTAGCTCTCTCCCACAGGCACAAAGGGGGCTGGCATTAATGCCCCATCTGTGGAGGTTGGCCAAGCAGGGGTATGGTTGAAACCAGGCAGATGTCGGGTTGGGCTTGAGACCAGGTATTTGTTTTTCGTGTCCAATGGTTCCCATTCATTTGTCCAGGTGGAATTTGCATTCTGCGTAGGAGAGTTTTTCCAGATTGGTCTCTCGATGGGTGTTGTAACTTGGGTGGGAATGATGTGGTGGGTGGGGGCATTGCGAACTTTTTCTATCATTTATTGGGTTGTTGCAAGTCAGTGGATATGTGGAGGAGTGATGTTTGTCAGGGCAGGGAGCCAAGGGAGTGGTGTTGAGCATTGTCTTCCAGTAATGATACACATGGTAGCATTCAACTGGGTGCCAAGTGTCTGCATGCATACATGTGTGTCACCCGTCATGTGTTTCTTGTCATATTATTCTGAAAGCCATTGTCAGTGTAAGTGATAAGGGCCAGTACCTGCTCCTTATGCTGCAGTCCTTGGGGACATCCTCTTGGTCGACGTTAAGGACTTCTTCTACAATTGGGGATGTGCTGAAGGATGGCATTCAAGGATTTTGTATGGGACCGACAGGAGAGAGATTGGATGGGAGCTGGCTGCAAGTGTTTTCTGAGTTTTGGTATGGCAATGACTTTTGCTGTTCGCCATTTCTTTGGAATTTCTAGAGAACTGGGTTAAAACCTTTTTTAATCACTTGTGTTTTGCTCAGCATTCCATTTTTAAAAATAATCTTGCCCTTTTTGGTTGGAAGAGGCTTAGCTTATGATCATCAGTTCCTTTGCAGACCTTGGGATTATATATAAGACCCGATCATAGCCCTGCTAGCCCAGTGGGAATGGGGTGGGTAAGGTGATTTCACGGCACCTGAGCATTTCCCCTATATTTCAAAGACATTTGAGCCACCATCATTTTAATCTTTGTTTTTTTTTATTCACAGGGATTGTGCTTACTTAGGTAGATAAATGTCTCATCTATATTTAAATGTTGGGGTCCAATGATGGTAAGGAGTCTAACAACACCAGGTTAAAGTCTAACAGGTTTATTTGGTAGCAAAAGCCACTAGGTTTCGGAGCGCTGCTCCTTCGTCAGGTGAGTGGGAGTTCTGTTCACAAACGGGGCATATAAAGACACAAACTCAATTTACAAAATAATGAATAATGATTGGAATGCGAGTCTTTACAGCTAATCAAGTCTTAAAGGTACAGACAATGTGAGTGGAGAGAGCATTAGCACAGGTTAAAGAGGTGTGTATTGTCTCCAGACAGGACAGCCAGTGAGACTTTGCAAGTCCAGGCAAGTTGTGGGAGTTACAGATAGTGTGACATGAACCCAAGATCCCAGTTGAGGCCGTCCTCTTGTGTGCGGAACCTGGCTATCAGTCTCTGCTCAGCGACTCTGCGCTGTCGTGTGTTGTGAAGGCCGCCTTGGAGAATGCTTACCCGAATATCAGAGGCCGAATGCCCGTGACCGCTGAAATGCTCCCCAACAGGAAGAGAACAGTCTTGCCTGGTGATTGTCGAGTGGTGTTCATTCATCCGTTGTCGTAGCGTCTGCATGGTTTCCCCAATGTACCATGCCTCGGGTCATCCTTTCCTGCAGCGTATCAGGTAGACAATGTTGGCTGAGTTGCAAGAGTATGTACCGTGTACCTGGTGGATGGTGTTCTCGCATGAGATGATGGCATCCGTGTCGATGATCCAGCACATCTTGCAGAGGTTGCTGTGGCAGGGTTGTGTGGTGTCGTGGTCACTGTTCTCCTGAAGGCTGGGTAGTTTGCTGCGGACAATGGTCTGTTTGAGGTTGTGCGGTTGTTTGAAGGCAAGAAGTGGGGGTGTGGGGATGGCCTTGGCGAGATGTTAGTCTTCATCAATGACATGTTGAAGGCTCCGGAGGAGATGTCGTAGCTTCTCCGCTCTGGGGAAGTACTGGACGACGAAGGGTACTCTGTCCACCGTGTCCCGTGTTTGTCTTCTGAGGAGGTCAGTGCGGTTTTTCACTGTGGCGCGTCGGAACTGTCGATCGATGAGTCGAGCGCCATATCCTGTTCTTATGGAGGGCATCTTTCAGCATCTGGAGATGTCTGTTGCGATCCTCCTCATCCGAGCAGATCCTGTGTATACGGAGGGCTTGTCCGTAGGGGATGGCTTCTTTAACATGTTTAGGGTGGAAGCTGGATATGTTCATGGGGTCCAATGATGCCATTCAGACCCAGATATAGTTCTAACAAAAAGGTGGTGGTGAGCCAACTTCACCTCTTGCAGTTCACTAGCAGTAGGTACACACACAGTGCTGTTAGGGAAGGAGGTCCAGGATTTTCACCCAGTGACAGTGAAGAAACAGCAAGATAGTTCTAAGTCAGGATGGTGTGTGTCTTAGAGGGGAACTTGCAGGTAATGGTGTTCCCAAGCATCTGCTGCCCTTGCTCTTCTAGATGGTAGAGGTGCTAGGTTTGGGAGGTATCTTCAAAGGTCATGTGTTGTTGCAGTTCATCTTTTAGATGGTACATACTGCTGTCACTATGTGTTGGTGGTGGAGGGAGTGAATGTGTAAGGTGGTGAATGCTTCATATGGCCTATGTGTCAAGCATGTTGAGTGCTGTTAGGGCCACACTCATTCAGGCAATGGGAGAGCATTCAACCACACTCCTGACTTGTGCCTTATAGATGGTGGACAGGCTTTCAGAAGTCAGGAGGTGAGTTACTCACTGCATGCCTCTGACCAGCTCTTGTAGCCAAAATATTTACATTGGTCCAGTAAGTTTTTGGTCAGTGGTAACCCTCCCAGGATGTCATTGTGGGGGATTCAACATTGGTAATGCGGTTGAATCTCAAGAGTAAATGCTTGGATTCTATTTGTGGAGGTGGTCATTGTCTGGTACTTATATGGCATGAAAGTTACTTGCTAGCCTGAATGTTGTCTTTGTCTTGCTGCGTATGGATGTGATAACTAAATGGTGACTAAAATATTTAAACTTTGCAAAGAGGCTCTCTGGGGGCTTCAAACGGGCCAATCACCAAATTTGTTCATGAATATAGTAAGAAATCTCTGAAAAGGAACAAGCAGTGGTAAGGCACTGAGAGAGAGAGAAAGGTACAAAATAAACCTGGCAGATTCGTTTTGTGATTCATGTACCAGGACCCTCAGATCCCTCTGTATCTCAGCCTCCCTCTACTTAAACAATTCAAAGTAGGGCAGATATTTTACCAGTGTCATGGTTAGCATTCCTTCCTCAAATAACACCAGTAAAAATAGACTACTTCACTGCGTTGTAATTTGTTGGATCTTGCTGTGCAATTTGCCTACATACTGAGAGTCACTCTAACTTTCAAACCCCACCATTTCTTTCCCTAAATCAATGTAATTCCGTACCTGGTCACAATTTTACATTTTAGATTTGACGACAGTGGAGAACATTTGGCCAAAGTGGTGTTTGGTTTTATAATGAAGTATTTTAAATTGTCTGTTTCACAGATTGATGGCACCTTCAGGATTAATACACCCCCAGTCCTCCTGGGATACAGCAAAGAGCGCAACCTATCCAGTGAAAGGGGTTGGGAAGCGGTTCGAAGCCTCAGTGAAGGCTCTTATCTATCCCTCTTTATTACTGTTGAACCCCATCTTGTACCTGGAGAATCTGTAAATGAAAAGGTAACATTCTTTCTTGATTTTAAAAATGCTGTCAGAGCGACAGCCTTCCAAAAGTGTTCTTCGGGTTGCCAATGTCAGATCCTTCTATCCCCTCTCTGTAACATAAGAAATGTTGAAACAAGCCTTATCATGATTGATTGTGTACACATGTTTTCCAGAGAAGTCATCTTAATTCAAGGATCGAGCTAATCTATACACACAATTGGTAGTTTGTAGCTCTTCATCATAACCATCTGGCTAGAATCATAGAATCTCTACAGTGCAGAAGAAGCCCATTTGGCCCATCAAGTATGCACACATTTACCCTGCTGATCCTCTAACACTCGGGTCAATTTAGTATGGCCAATCAACCTAATCCGCTCATCATTGGACTGAGAGAGGAAACTGGAACACTCGGAGGAAACCCACGCTGACATGGGGAGAATGTGCAAACTCCACACAGATAGTGACCCGAGGCTGGAATTGAACCCGGGTCCCTGGTGCTGTGAGACAGCAGTGCTAACCACTGTGCCACCATGATGCCCGTACCTGGTGCTGTGAGACAGCAGTGCTAACCACTGTGCCACCATGATGCCCGTAACTGTGTGGACCGTGACCCTATGCTCTCCTGCCTCCTCCGTTCTGCAAGTCCAATCAGGACTGCCATTTGCCTTTGAGAATCACAAAGTCAGTTCCCCTCCAGGCACTGCCCAGGGGCACTAACTGGGCACTGAGCTTCCCTCCAGCCCAATTAAAAACAGCCTTGTGATGCCAACACGGTGTGGGATCATAACCCTGGGTTTCTTTCTCCTGTTTGTTACCCATGCCTTTTTAAAAAAATATTTTTCAAATCATTATGCACATCCCTTTCACAAATTATTATGGATTCTGCTTCCACGTCTTTTTTCTAGTAGGGAATTCAAAATTCCAATGATGCTGTTGGCAGGGAAGTTGAGAGATCTATTTACAATGTTCTTCAGCCTGTGTTAAGTGAGAGGCTAACTGCATTAACTTTTCCCCAGATTTTAGGAATAGTTACAGTGCTTGGTGGAGCCAGAATCTGAGGAATACAACCCTGAGAGAAAAGCAGGGCAGGAGAAGCTGATGGCACAGGAGCTTTTGACTGCACAGCTAGCATTGTGGAAGAGTTATTTCCCAGTATTGCAGAGTAGGTTTTGTACATGGATGTTAGAATGAAATTTACTCAGCAGCTTAATGTAAGAAAAAAGATAGTTATTTAATGTTGACTAATCAAAATACAAATTTATCTCATCAAACCTCCACCTCCATACAGTTTAATACCACATACAAAACATGTTTATTTTCAGGGTAGAAAACTATGGGCAGTGGATGCTAATATCTGTACTAGTTTGAACTCAATAGGGATCATTTATATCATAGTATAAAATGGACGATAACAACTCACAACCCATTTTACACCTGTGATGGATTTAAAAGATAGGATACAGGCCTCGAAGGTTCAAACAAACAAAGAGCTTTATTGAAAGGATGTTAACGCTGCAGATGGACTGCCTGTTTGAGCATGCAAAGTGATATCACGTGATCGGTCTATTAAAGTGCCCCTGTTCCACTGCAAAGCTTCTGCTAGTGAGAAAACACTAGAAATGACATGAATACACAACAACACCTCACCTGATTTTAAACTCCATTGAAGTCACCGGAAGTTAAAACTTACATGAATGTAAAACAGACTGCCAATTCAATTGTTCCCATTTTCCCCTATCACAATGTACTGGTGGATTTGCTTCCAATTATGGCAATGTCCTATAACTGTATTTCTCCGCAGTTATCATTTGATACACATATTGTATGTCAACACAAATATCCTTTTTGCTGTAGTTACTAATTGACAGATTTTTTTAGAGCTGTGCTTGGTGATTTCAATATAGATATTGGTGGACAATAGCTTCCATATTTTACGCAAGTTAACTTTGCTGCTGAGAGGTTTTAAACTAATTCTTCCTCTGGTAGGCCAGTCTGCCACTTCAGTGAAATACTGAAGCAGGTGTTCACTATTGCATGTGCTGTCTATCTGGTTACAGCAGACAAGGAGGCCATTCAGACTACCGTGCCCAACCAGTTGTCTATAAAAGCAACCTTGCTAGTCCCTCCCTCCCTCCTTTCCCTGTGAACCCAGCAATTTATTTCTCTTTACATGTTTATCTAGCTTCCACCCTCTGAGGTAGTGCATTCCAGATCCTAACCACTCACTGCGGCATTTTTTCCTCATGCCAGTCACCTTAAATCCGTGTCCTCTAGTTTTCTACACTTACACCAACAGAAACAATTTTTTCCGATTTATTCTTTCTAGAATTCTCAGAAATTTTAACACCTCTGTCAAATCGTCTTTCAAACTTCTCTAAGGAAAAACAATGCCAATTTCTCCAATCCAGCTCCGCAATTGATATCTCTCATCCCTTAAACTATTATTTTCTGTGCCATTTTTAAAGGGAATTCTTCCTAAAGACTCCCCAGACGTTCTGGTTTCCAATTACAGTTTCAGACTCACTTTATATTTAGAATCTAGAATTAATTTCCTTTCTCAGTTTTCCTTTTCTGTTGCCCTTTTACAGTTAAAAATACAGACTTTGAAACCATGAATCCCATCACCCATTTCATTGGCTGTCGACCACTCTGGGATTAATAATTAAATTACGCAACTGCATTGGTGAACCCTGGCAGCAGGTTACTAATGGACACCTCCTTAAGAAAGGATTACCTTTTGTAAATGTGGGCAAGGGAATACACTAAAAGCTGGGTTTCTTTAATCAGGATGGATACTGGATATAATAAGGGCAATAATTCTCTGTCTCTGCATTGCTATTGGGTACTTCACTTGATGGAACATAAATTGGATCTTTGGTTGCACGCTCCAGTTGATTTTTCAACTGTTTAAAATGAATGATGTTCATGATTTGTTAACCAGTATTTTCTAATAAAACAGACAAGACTTATCACTGGGAGCAAAAATTTAGAAAATTGCCCTCTAGAAATATGCACACATACATTACTTGCCTGTCTAAACCAATCTACACTGTGGAATGCTGTTACTTAGTCTGTAGATTTCAAATTTTTGTTTTGATTCATTCAGATCTCCTGACTGCATTCTGCATCTATACTTAAAAAACTCATTCTACTCCTGCTTATATCTCTCTATTTTCTCTCACATTTTGACTCCTGCTTTACAGATGATTGAGGTGCTGAAAAAGGTAAAAATACCCCTCGCCTTGCAGTTTTAACTGTTTGGATATGCTAAATATAGACAGAAAAATGTCTCTCGCAAAGAATTTTAAAAGTTTCAGTCGTTTATTAACGAGTGAGGATTATTTTAAACTTGTTATTTCTAAGTACATTGCACATCTTAAAGAATATTAACAGATGAAATCAAACATCACAAACCGGCATCTGTCAGTTTGCAATAAGTTTCCCTAAAGTATGTAACATCATTTTCCTCTGATTTATTTTGATAATTTATACCAATGGTTCAAAGCTTGTGCTCAAGGCAGTTAGGGATGGGCAATAAATGATGGCCTAGCCAATGACACCCACAACCTGAATTTTTAAAATTGTAGCAGATTTGCTGAAAGTCTTGCTGATACTTGCTGAATATCTTTATATTTTGGTTTTCAGTTTGAGACTCAGGAGGATGAGAAACTACTTCAAAGAGTAGAAAAGTTCCAGAAGGAAGTGAAGCAGAAGTTCCCAAATCGCCGATGTGTTACTCTGGTCACAGATCTCACTGGCAAGCTGGTTTTCGTTACACGGTACATTAAACCACTCCTTCCTCCTCAGGAGCTGCTTGATGCTTTTCCTAATGACCCTGAGGCCACTACGGTGAGTTCTTTTTATGCAACAGCTAAAAATGAAAATGGATTGGATATCTTTCTGTATTGTTTGCAAATATTCCCCAGCCAGAACAATTGACCAGATTTGTTCTTAACAAATCAGTTTGTAAAATGAACCGCCAAATAACCAGAAAATAACAGGCCAATTACCAGTGGCTTTCAGAAAACAAACCAATCTCTGGCATTGACTTCACAGCTCCCTTGCCTCACTGATTGTCTATCTCCAGCCACCTCACATGTAGAAGGTCCTTAAGGTATGTGACTGTCTTTTGTCCTGGGATGGGCCCGATCCGTCAAAACCGCCTCTGATTAGTGCCAGCAAACTTGGGAGCTCTGCCTTTGAAAGGTCTGCTAAATTTGTCCTGCCAGGATATGCCCATAATGCACTGCAGACAGCAAAGATGGAAATTTTTGAGCTTTGTTTCCTGGTAGCTGGAAGTCACCCAGAGCTCTCAGCCATACAACAAAGCACTGGGACCACAGGCCTTATAAGCCATCAGCTTGCTCCTAAGAGTCAGCTTGGTGTTACCACATGCACATTTGAGAGTCAGCTAAAGGTAGTGACTGCTTTCCCAGTGCATTAATCGAGCTCTAGGACAATCACCCGAATCGTACTGCCATTTATGCCAGTGTGATCTTATTGTGCCACTGATGGCACACTCCGCTGCAGGTATCCGGGCGGCAAGGGGTGCGTTCAACAGGAAAACCCCACTGCCAGCAAGTGGCACGCTGCCTCCTGCCGCTGGGAAACATGCCACAAAGGGAGAGGGGAATCCCGCCCAGTGTCTATCACCATGGGTCCAGAGTAGCAGAATTTTCTAACCACTTCCATTGGAATGTTATTTAGTGTAATCATGAGTGAGGTGCAACACCTTGTTCCATGACGAGTTTTTTTCATGTTTATGGTCAGGGAGAACAAGTTACAGACATGGGAGAAATAGTCCATGAGTCTTTGTAGCTGAGTTTCTATGTGGGCAACTTGTGCAGCATGGTCCACAAAGCTTCCTGATCAGAGAAATCCTGAGTTTTTGGGCAGGATTTAACGGCCTCACTCGGGTGAGACCAGAAATTCCCGCCCAAGGTCAATGGAGATTTCCATTGTCAGACCCTCGCCCTCTGGATTCCGTGGTGGGCGAGGTGGTAGAGTTCAGGCCTTATCTTCACCTTCAGTCTTGATACATTGTAGACCAATGAGGCCAAGCCTCACTATATATTATTGGCTGAGAGCCCAGACATCCATTAGAGTACTAAAACACCTAAGCCCCAAAGAAAACATTGTTTGATTGACAGATCTGGCACTCTGATCAATGTTGTTAATTTCACAATGTTTATTTACACAAGATAAAGAGGTACCAGGTGCTTGCTGTTTCTGCTGTGGATACTTTAAATGATCTGGATATTTGACACTTTTATCAGCTTGGAGTGGGATTCTCTGGCCAAGCTCGGCCCAAAACTGGAGAATCCTGCCCGAGGTCAATGGATCTTTACGTTGTCCACACCCCCACCCGCTACGATTCCTGTGGTGGGCAGGATGGGATAATTCCCCCCCCTGTGTTTTTTTTTGAAGAAAATATAAAGTAATAAATGGGTGACTATTTTTCTTCAAAGTTTTTTTTCACATTCTACTGCTGCTAGAGGGGTCATGTCTTCTATACAGTTTAGAACTTGCATTTCAAAAGGTTCCCTCAGAAGACAGAGATTCAAAACACCTCTGAGGTGCTGCAAACCATATCTAATTGAAAACTGACCCAACTGCATGAAAATTGCAGAGGTCTAGGATGTTCCTATCCTGCAATGGAGCTGGCTAGGTAGAAGGTAGGACATCACCTCATGACTTGAATCAGCTCTGATCCTTAGAAGGCACTCCTGAAAATTGGAGACCCCGGGAAGGGGAGTGGAAATCCTGGAATTGGGATCTGCCTTCCATTTTTAAATAGCCCCCAAAGCACCATGGCTCAGCAAAAATCCAGCCCATTGCTATCTGGAAACCACAAACACATGTCACCTGACTTTCTGGAATGCATTTTGTGAGGATATTGTGTCCATCATTTCTTTTTTATTCCTTTTTAAAAGTACAGTGTCCAATTATCTTTACGGGTATGATGTGACCATCTCACAGCAGATTTAAAGGAAAGAGGGGCAACAACTGGAGGAAAATCACAGTTAACAATATTGGCTAACGTGAGCGCCGGAAGGACAAGTTGGGTAATTTGCAATTTAGCGGGAAAAGGGCGGAGGGAGCAGGAAGTGGCTCTCAGTGACAAAATGAGCTCATAGAAAGCCTGATAGGAGATAGAGAAACTAGAAAAAGGTGCAAGTTTGGGGTGCGAGTAAAACAAACTTTGGAGGAGGATTGGCCAATGTGCAAGTGGAAACGAGGGACATGTGAGGCAGTTAATTGAAAGATAGCAATTTTTAAAATCCATGTGTTCCTTGCAATTATTGTTTGAGGTGAGCTTGGCGGAATCAGGGGTTTAAGAAGATAACTTGCAGTAGAAAAAAGAAGCCAGAGTTACCTTTGCATTTCAGATGATCTTTGAGTAATGAGCACTTTCAGTAGATGAGAGCAGGACCTTACTGTGTCCAGCCATGCTTGATGGCAGATGGATCAATTGGTTGTCTGCCATATTGTTTCAAATTTGCATCCGTTGGACTGAAAGGAGTTACGATAGAGGCCGCAACAGGCAGAATGAGAGAGACTAATGTTTTTGTTGAGGATTAAGCCATCAAAGCTATAGTGAGGGTATAGTTGAGTAAATATGTGATTGCAGAAATGTTGTGAGGAACAGAGAGCCAAAAGCTAGCCAGTGGGCACTTTATAAATGCAGTTGTAAATATACTGGGGATAGTTTTCTCCAAGGGAGAATGCAAGAGATCGGGTTGGGACATGGAAGGAGGATGTGGGTGGAGAGTGATAAAGGAGGCTGTCAGAGATGGCCTTCTGAGTGATTGATATGATGAGCCTAGCAAAATCATGTTAGTTGGCATGGTGAAGAGGATGGGGGTCATGAATATGGGTCCTGAATGATTACACGAAGGGAGAGATTTATAAAGGTTAAGAGAGCAGTGAATTCACAGGTGACAGAGCACGAAGAGTTGAGATAGAGGTCAGAATGACTGAAGATGAGAAATCGTTAGGTGCAGAGGCTGAGGGAGGTTCAGAGAGGAAATATGTCTTGTTGAAATTTCTTTAACTACTTGGGAAGGAGACAGAGAACCAGGATTTTGAATGACAACAAACATTTTCCAAAATGTGAAGAATCTCTTTAATTCACCTCTTCTTTCTCTGCTTCAGGAACAATAATCTCAGATTCATGAGTTCAAGTTCTCATGATAAATATAGGGTGCAATTCTCCCAAAAAATTACTAAATGTGCTTTCCGGTGGAAGAAGCACTGCGATTTCTGCCAGGGGATTACAGCATGATTCAGATCTCAAAATAAAGTTGAAGATCCCCCAACAACTGACATCAGGCCATCTTCACCAGCATCGGGTCCCCCCAAGTGAGCAAGACCCTACTATGGGGTCGCCTAAGGCCCCACCCCTTCAAGCCATGCTCCTTCATGCACCCCCTTTAGGACCTACCCCTTGCCAGTGCCAACCTAGCAGTGCCAGGGTGCCGGCCATATCCCTGACCACCCAAGGGCTACAAAGGTCCCCGAGCTCCCCTGCATGACCATAACACTTGGTCTCCATTTGTGGTGATAGGAGTGATTTACTCTGGCCTCCCATTATGCCGGTAGGTCAGTGAATACCACGTACCAGGTGAGTCTGGCTACAACCAGAAATGCTGATTTAGATATCCTAATCTAGTTCACGTCCCAAAAGGGATTCTCCCTGGCAAAAATCACATTTGGCCCCCCTCGTGAGATTCTCCGGCCATAACGTGGTTTGCGCCTGGGCGCGCGGGGCCGACGAGTCACCCCCATAGTTCTCACTCATGGCACCATATTGAATCTGTGCTGTCTATGGCTTTGGCTTTGGTGTTCTTTCTATAATGGAGCACTTGCCAGCTTTGAACATTTACTTCACCCCTATATCATCCGTGCTTGTTCAAATGTGGTTTTGTCAATTAGCTAAAATGTTTGTTAGTTTGTGATTTTGACCAACCTACCAGTACAGATTTAATAAGAGAGTGCCCCAAATTGCATAAACCATGCTGCTCATCCCAAATAAATAACACCAACATAAATAAACAGTGAAAACTTTGATGCAGTTACTTTCCACCCCTTGCTTTCCCCCTCCACACTTAGTGTTATTTACTTTAATGTGGTTGCTATGGCAGGAATATTTGATAACCTTTGACAAATTCTAAAAGATATGTTTGATTTCACTGAAATACCTTAATTTACGAGGCACTTTAGCACATTTTCAAAAGAAACCTTTGTGTTTTGTTGAACGTACATGAAAATTTTCATCAGTCACATCTCGTTTTATGTCGACTAATGATGCCATCTTGAAGCTGGTTTATTCTAATTGTGTTGATGTAAGCAAATTTCAATTATTCCTAACAGACAACTTGTAAATAAATATTTTTGATTTTATCTGTCTGTGTTTTAGGAGCTGGTGGCTCGTTATGTTTCTTTGATGCCATTTCTTCCTGACAGTGTTTCTTTTGCTGGAATCTGTGACTTATGGTGCACTTCAGATGTAAGTAATTGTGTATCGTTGTTGCACGATATCTGAGCCAGAATGTTTCGCTTCCCCATCAATGGGTTTGTAGGTGGAGAGTGTGAAGTTTCTCAGATGGGCTTTCCACTGGGTTCCCTCCACCCTGACCTCTCTGTAATTTTACAATGGAACGGGCAAGGCCTTGGCTAGCTTGTGCTTGCCCCATTTGAGGCCCTTAAGTGGCCAGTTCAGTTCAGGGCCATTTCCCGCCTAGCCTCAATGTTTAGGCTAATGGACCCCTTAAGGCCCAGTAACCGCAGGACCTCCCTCCCACCCCGGCCTCTCCACCGACACCCCAGTTCTCCACTGTCTCCCCCCCCCCCCCCCCCCCCACTCCCCCAGACATCCCCTGCCCTCTTCACCCAGGGACTCCCAAAACTTACCGCTTCCTGGGGCTTAGGCTCTGAGGACTACGCCCACTCCCAGTCTTGTCCACTGCGGCTTCTGGCTTGGCAGGGACTAGAGATTGGCCGGCAAATCTCTGAGGTGGGACTTCCGCCTGAGTGGAAGTCCAGTCTCCAACCTGTTCAGGCTTGGAAGGTGAAATGAAGAGCAGACATTGTTGGCGAGGATATGTTCTCCTGCCCTGGTATTTTGTGTTCTCAGCTTTGCTTTTTGGATTATGAGTAGTTACATTGTGTTGTTGGAGAAATTAACAGATAGACTACCCTGGGCATAGAGCTGCAATTATACTGGTCTTGCTGTGACTGGTATCAGGTGATCTCGTAGAGGAGTTTCACACTTCATCCCTTTACCCTATTCAGTAGACTCCTCAATTATTGACGTACGCACAAAACTGCTTTTCGTAAGTGTGAAGGTGAATGCTCACAGTTAATTGTGTATCAATTATATTCAACTGATGAGCATTAATTTAGGACTCACCTATGCTCATATATTATAGATAGATAGAAAGGGATTTTCTGGCCCTTCCCGGCGGCTGGATCTTCCAGTCTCAAAGTTGACAGCTGCCATGGGTCTGCATCTGAATTCACCACTAAACAGGAATCTGGTCAAAAGGCCAAACAATGACTGATGTGACAGTCAGTACAAAAATGTGACGCCGGTTTGGTTCAGGGTGTTCTTTTGAGACTGAGAGCCATGAACAAAAGAGAGAAAAGGAGGACCTTTACTCCATATGTGCCTCTATTTTGACCTGGAAGTACTTTATTCTAACCATGGGTGCCAGAAAAGGAAACATTTAATCTCTTAGCATCCCTCCCGCACTCTCAGAAAAGCTGTAGATACCAAGCAGATGCTGTACAATCTATCAGTATGTTTGTGTGTCATGAATATTAATAGAAACTTTAGTTCAATATACCTTTATTGATACTACAATATTCTTCTTTGTAATATAGTACTTTTGTATGCCATCCCAAGTATTAATGTTCTACCCATATCCCCCAACTTATAATACCTTAATATCTACAGCAGTGTTCAAATAAAGGCTGTTGTGTGCAATTGAATTTTTTTGTTTGATCATAGAATCATCGAATCTATAGTGCAGAAGGAGGCTATTCAGCCCATCAAGTCTGCACCAACCACAATCCCACCCAGGACCCTATTCCCATAACCCCTCAAATTTACCCTGCAAATCCCCCTGACACGAGGGTTAATTTAGCAAGGCTGTGAAAGGAAACCGGAGCACGCAGAGGAAACCCATGCAGACACGGGGAGAATGTGCAAACTCTACACAGACAGTCACCCGAGGCCGGAATTGAACCTCGGTCTCTGGCACTGTGAGGCAGCAGTAGTAACCACTGCCACCGTGCCGCCCCAAATTGATATTTTGCCTTTCCCAAGTATTAGCATCTTTTTAGGTTTAAAAATCTCAATGTTATGTTTGAATGCTATCTCGTTGTCACCAGTGTCTATGAAGAAGTTTAGCTTTCTTAAGATAACACTCTCTAATCCTGCATGCTTAGGGATACTATAGTAATTGTGGTTATTAAAATGATTAAAAGGGTTTTTTTTCAATCTGTGCTTTTCTTTTTGCATTCAATGCAGCAATTCCTGAACTTGCTCGCAGGAGATGAAGAGGAACATGCAGTTCTGCTCTGTAACTATTTCCTAGCAATGGGGAAGAAAGCTTGGCTAGTGATCGGAACTGCCATTCCTGAGGTGAGAGGCTGCATGTTCTTAATTAGCAGGTTTGCAGAGTTTCCATTGAGAGATTAATTCTTCAGTCACATCAGCCCTTCTCATGAATTGCTTTCATTTAATACTATTAAGATAAATTGAGTAGAAAGGAATAAGAAGTGATCTAATTGAAGTGTTGAAGATGATTAAAGGACTTGATGGGACAGGTGGTAGGAAATGACTTTCTCTGATGAGAACAAGGAGACACAACTGTACAGTTAGAGCTAGACCAGTCAAAAAGCTCTTTTACGCATTAAGATTCATGGAAATCTGGAACCCTTTCCCTCCAGAAGTGGTTGAGGTTCAGTCAATTGAAAGTTTCAGAATTGGTTTTGTTTTTGTATTGGATATGGATATAAAGAGTTATGGAAGAGGATCGATGAAAACAGCCATGATGTAATTAAATGGCAGAACCAGCTCGAGGGGCAGAATGGTCTGCTCTTGTTCTTGTACTCTAGTTGGTAAATGCGCCATATGGGGCAGAATAGAATCATACTAACCAGAAAAAAAATTTTGGTTTGATTTCCTACCAAAAGGTATTGCACATCAGGGCTGGAATTTTCCAGCCATTCATCTTCTGATCCCGCTGACAGTGCACCCCCCCCCCCCCCCCCCCCCACTGTGGGTTTCCCGGTGGCAAGGGGTGCATTCCAACAGGACAAGCAGAAGATCCTGCCACTGGCCAATGGGGCCCCGTTGGCATGATGGGTTGCGTGGAAAATCCCACCCCATAAGTGTGAAGCATACTTGCTAGTACCTGCACTGTCACTGAAACAATAACTACTTTTTATTTATCTTTTCATATCCATGAAATCTTCAGTTGTTGCCTTGTAATCCTTCCGTCAGTCGATACCAATTTTTTCACGATAAAACCTTGCATTAATTTATTTTCAGGGTCCAACGGCCTACGTGCTGACCTATGAACAGAACCAGTATGTGATTTGGAACTCCACCACTGGACAGTACTATGGACAGTTTGATTCATTCTGTCCATTGCAGAGTGTCAGCTGCTTAGTTAGTGCCGACAATGTAAGTCTTGTTTAAACATTCTCCTGGAGATGATAGTGAAATCGAGCAAAGTAATCGAGTTATTAGGCCTACTTCATCCCCAGAAGTTGATAAGATTAAAAGCAGTCACTGCTGATGGAGCTCTGTTTTCTTATTTTGTTTAACTAATCATTTCTTTGATATTTGGAAACTGCAGCTTCTAAACAAAGACCTACTAAATTTCCATCAGCTGCACAAAAGTTACATTCCTAACATTATTTTGGAATAAATGCAAGACGCTAGAAATCAGAAATAAAACCAGACAACGCTGAAAATACTCAGCAGGTCTGGCAGTATCTGTGGAGAGAGAAACAGGATTAACGTTTCCAGTCCGTATGACTCTTCTCCAGAATTAAAGAAAATGATTTCTTTTAGAAAGTGTGGTCAGTCAATTATTGCTTTATATTGTTGCTACTTTTCCACATAGAAGCGATATGTAAGAAATATTCAGACACAATATTTTCTCAATGCTAAACTGTGTAGCATTTATTTTCTAGGTCTGGTTCAACATGCAGAAATATGACACTGTTACACGTGTACATTTTGACACCAGCAAATCCAGCTTTTGGAAGCCATTCTTTTCACGAAGCTTTCCTTTTCCTGGCTTGTCAAGTGTCCAGGTACGCTAATACAAATTAAGATTCTGTTCTGAGACTGCCATAATAGGACCAAAGTATTTGCAAAAATTAGTAGCAATACTGTACACAATTGGCCAGAGAAATGCAGTGACATTCTATTGAAATGTTATAAATGATGACTGATTTGAGTGATAAGCATAGTGTATGTATATATATGGATAAATGCATGTGCATACTATAATTATGTACCTGGCTGTGTAGATAGATATAGACAATCATAAAGGGCACACCATTATCGGCTGCACGGTTGGAATGCAAACCAGTTAGCCCAGCTGTTATTGACTGACCATGACAAAAGCTATTAAGATATGATTTCATGGTCATGCATTAAAAAGTAAATAACTAGAAAATGCGTGGTCCAATGGGATAAGAAGAAATTCATTGGGCAGAAAAGTTAGCATGCAGAGTGCTAATCAACAATGGAAATTTTTCAAATATATTGAATACAATGAGAACTAAATATATTCCTAAAGGGCAAACAGATGCAAGCTAATGTAGACAAGGGGGAGGTAACAAATTTTAGGAAATGGGGAGTATTTGATGGGGATACTGAAGTGTGAATGAATAGACAGATTAAGACTCCAAATGAATATTGTATATATTCATGTAAAAGTCAAACATTTGAGACCAATTCTTTTAGCCCAAAAGTCATGGGTCACTGTTTACACAGGTAATGTTCCTGAGGGGTTGATATATGCTCTTAATTTGGGCTCAAGTCAAATCCAACAGAGACTATTGCAATGGAATAAATTTAAAACTAACAACACGAAAGAATTCATACTAATTATCTAACATTTATTTGTTTTGTAACATCACAAACTACATTTCATTTGTTAATTATCTAATGTTTATTTATTTATTCACTGCTCCCATTTTCATTAGTATTTCATTACAATAAATTTGATTCATTGACATCTCCAGATTTATACTTTGGCCCTGAAGGGTTAGGGATTTTTATCCCTGAAAGACTAGGGTTGACTCTTACATGAGATTGTATGGAAGATTCTGTTTTTTGAGACCAAAATTCCTGTAGTTGACTTTTACATGAGGTAACTTTTGCATGGTGGCATGGCGGCACTGCAGTTAGCACTGCTGCCTCACAGCGCCACGTTCAATTCCGGCCTCAGGTCACTGTCTGCATGTTCTCCCCGTGTCTGCGTGGGTTTCCTCTGGATGCTCCAGTTTCCTCCCACAGTCCAAAGATGTGTCAGTTAGGTTAATTGGCCATGCTAAATTGACCTAGTGTCAGGGGGATTAGCAGCGTAATTATGTGGGATTATGGGAATAGGCCCTGGGTGGGATTTGGTGGGTGCAGGCTCGATGGGCCGAATGGTCTCCTTCTGCACTGTAGAAATTGTATTGTATGAATATATACAGTATTTCTCTGAGGGCAAGTGCTGGTAAAGTGTAAAATGATCACCAGCATTTTTGGCTTTATAAATAGAAGACAGAGTAAAACAACAAAGATGCCATAAATTTGCATAAAATCCAAATTTTGGTTTGAAAGCAATTAGGGTACTAGGCATCACTTTGGACAACCTGTAATGGAAAGAATGTTGCACCCATAAGCTGCGTGCAGCCTAGATTGAATAGGATAATGAGCAGTGAAAAACTGCATTTACAAGGACAAACATAACACAGGGACTTTTTCCACTGGATTGGAAAAAGCTAAAATGAGATTTTCTTCAAGAAAAGTAAAGGATTTTGTAAGAGTGCATTGCAAAGATTAATTTCTTTGGTTAAGGAATCTGTAATAAGAGGGCACTGAGTGAAGAAAGAAAATGAAGGAGAGGTTGGTTGGAGCATGCAACTTTACCATAGCAAGCGGTTAATAATTATTGCTATCTTTTAAGGAAAAATTTGCTAAGAATTTGAAGCAGAGGGAGATCCAGTGTTATTGGAGGAGAGTGTGATAGTGGAAATGGTTTTGGATTGCTGTAGCAAAGAACTAGCACAAATGTGATAGGTCGAATGACCCTTTTCTGGGCTGTAAATGTCTCTGGCTCCATGATTTCCTTGTATTATGTTTGTCAAACAGCTATGAGGTAAAGTATTTCTATAACCAATGGCATGCATTGGTTGATTTTCTTGTGCCTTTGGTACCTCGCCTGTATTCTTTGTTTAGTGTGAAATTCTATGGCCCTATACACCAAATGTTCATGTATATTTACTGTCTTTTAGCCAGAAGAGTTGATTTACCGCTGTACTGACAAGGCAGCTGCAGTCGAACTTCAGGACAAGTAATGCTGATTTATTCTCAATTGGAATTATGTTTTTTTTATTGTGGGTGCCTTATTTGAGTTTTGTAGGCTCTCTTAAACTTTCTACTCTACTTAATTTCATACCATGAAATATTGTCTAAATTCTTGTTCAGCGTAAAGGGGAAAGACACTTTAACACTTTTACTACTTTCCATTATACTTTTCTGTTTGTCCCTTGAGTGTGTAACATGCGCAGAAGAATATAAATATGGATTAAGAGAGCTTGGACTGAAATTCGATGATGGGCATAAAGATCATGATGAATAACTAGCCCACATCCATTGAAATAAAGTAGGTAACACACATGATTCATGTGCTTGCTTGTTTCCCTGATTGTGGTATGCAGGCCACCTCTAAACAGGCTGCTGAGTGGCTGACCTTCATCGGGATCATGTTTGTGTAAGGCTAGCACCAGTTAAAACCTGTCCTTCCTATAAGGGAGGTACGTTCTGGCCGAAGTAGCTCAGCAATTAATTGGAAAGCATATTAAAAGGCTGAAGAAAGCTGAGTAATAGTGCAGAAAGCCAGGGTGAGTACTTCTACTTTCCCTAACGCAACACTGGAGGATTTGGGAAGGAGAGGGGGAGGTTTAGTGGGGGGCCTCCAATGGACACAGGAAACAACCCCCAAAGGAGCAAGCTCCTCTTCCTGCTGGACAGAAGCCCATGCAGTGAACACTGCTGAACTGCCTGCCTTGCCTTCCTCTGTCACATGTAAAATAACAGTGGGGGCAGAATAAGACACTTAAATGGCCATTAATTGACCACTTAAGGGTCTCGGTAGGCCTAAGGGCAGATGGGTTGCCGGACACCTTTGTTGTCCCTGTAATATGGGAGACAGGTGTGTAGGAAGGCAATGGGCAGGCCACGTGCTTTATTCTTGGAGCCCCTGCCTTCAACTATGATGGCAGGGGGCCATAAAATCCAGCCCAAGAAGTCGCTCAGCGCTTTCATACTGGAAAGGATGGATTTCAGGCTCTGCACAATGCCCTGTGCCAAGCTGGTGCTGAACTCTTCCTTGTTCCTTAGCAGTGACAACAGGCTTTTTGACAGGCCAGCTAAAGAACCAGCAGCATTTTGTCCTGTGTATCACTATGTGCCCAATTCTCTTCCGCTGAGAAGACAATTATGTTCCCTCTCCTGGTGTACTCTGTGTGCTGCCTGATGTGTGATGGATGGCAAGCGGTGAAATTTTGCCAGTGTTACCTGTTCAACCTAGAAAGGGCAACAGGTGTAGAACCTGAAGTCAGTGGTCACCTTGTCAACCACTGGCAGCGCCATCCATGCTCTGCTTTGTGGTTGTAAGTCAGATGGAAGAGGTGTCACAGTTGCATAACTACTTCCTGATAGAATACAGCTTCCAAAGACACTACTCCCGAGTATGATGGACGTTGAAGAATGGGTCCCTGAAGATCCTCCATGGAAGGCCTCTTGATGAGAGGCTCCCCCCTCTTCCCTGTGCTCCATCTCTGTGATGTTGCAGCCCAAGGGGGACTGTAACCATGACTGGGAATAACTTGTGTACTCCAAAACCTTTCAAAAACAAATGACTCCTTTCAAACCTCTGGCGACATTTACTTCTTGACTTAAACAACATGTTAAATCCACCAACAAAAGAGTACTTCCACTAACTCTGAGCAGCAAGCAGATAGTAAAGGTACCTCATCTGGAAGTGGAATGTTGATGACTTTAATTAACATTAGTGAGAATCCCTGCTGCATGTGTTTAAGAGATTGAGGCAAGGTCTAAGATAACAGGTCGGGCATTAAATCAGTGTCCAATACTGACTGAGGCCAGAATCTGTCCACTCCCTTTTATTCATTTATGGGATGTGGGCATCACTGGCTAGGCCAGCATTTATTACCCAACACTAGTTGCCCTTGAGAAGGTGGTGGTGAGCTGCCTTCTTGAAGTGTGCAGTCGCTGAGGTGTAGGTTAGGGAGGGAGTTCCAGTGACAGTGAAGGAACGGTGATATATTTCCAAGTCAGGATGCTGAGTGACTTGGAGGGGAAAGTCCAGGTGGTGATGTTCCCAGTTATCTGCTGCTCTTGTCCTTGTAGACAAATAGCCTTGCAGCGCGTACACAGGAGGTCTGCACTGTTATGTTCCAGGACATGGCAATCGGCGCAGGCCCTACCAGAATTATCAGTGTCACAGCACCAAATTTTACAGCCTTCAACTCAAACTGCTAAGAAATTCTGTTATACAATTTTCCATTGTGTGTAACCAGTCATCTACAGGGTTTGAAGGTATTTTGTTATAGATTTTTAAACAACTACATATTTTGTATCAACTCACGCAGGATTGAAAAGATCTTGAAAGAGAAGATTATGGAATGGAGACCAAGACATCCAACTCGCTGGAATAGATATTGTACCTCTACTCTTCGCCAATTCCTGCCTAAACTGGAGCTCCGCTACGGGGCAGAGGTTGGGACTGACCATTGTGCAGAACTGCAGAGCCTGCTAGGAGATTATAGGGTAATGACCCACTTTTAAATTCATCAAGAAAGCAGGAGGCTAGAATAGGGAACAAAGTTTGTTTTTGCTAGAATGTTAGTGTAGGGCGGCACGGTAGCACAGTGGTTAGCACTGCTGCTTCACAGCTCCAGGGTCCCGGGTTCGATTCCCGGCTCGGGTCACTGTCTGTGTGGAGTTTGCACATTCTCCTCGTGTCTGCGTGGGTTTCCTCCGGGTGCTCCGGTTTCCTCCCACAGTCCAAAGATGTGCGGGTTAGGTTGATTGGCCAGGTTAAAAATTGTCCCTTAGAGTCCTGGGATGCGTAGGTTAGAGGGATTAGCGGGTAAAATATGTGGGGGTAGGGCCTGGGTGGTATTGTGGTCGGTGCAGACTCGATGGGCCGAATGGCCTCCTTCTGCACTGTAGGGTTTCTATGTTTCTATGTATTAATGTTGAGCAGTTATTTAAAACCTAAATGAAATATTCTTCTACGGTTGACTTTCTACATTTCACTTAATCTCATTATTTATTATTATTTATTTGCAATTACAGCAGTAATCTTCCCAAAGGTAGACCCTCAGCTCATTTCACCATGCCTTGCTTCCTCTGCTTTCCTCTTCAGTTGCTCTGAAGAGCCTCCCACATTGAGCCTCAATGAGGAGTGAGCAGTATGATGAGGGATTAGAATACATAGGCCGGGATTCTCCCCAAAAAATTCTAAGTCTCAAATTTGCATGGAAACTGGAGTAAATCGCATTGTTTTTTCCAGCGGGAGTCTCCGAATAAATCTCCCACACTCTGTGCACTGCAGAGTGCGCTAGCGTGAATCCCATTGAAAATCAGTGGGCGGGGCCTGTTGCCGCTGGAGAGGCCGGCAGCATAGCGCTGAGCGGGTCACTGCGCATATGCCAATCTGTCAGTGCCAAGCCAGGTGCATGCTGAGTGGCCCCTATCTGCCGGCCTCTCGATTGCTGGCCAGCCACGTGACCCCCTCATTGCTGGAAAACAGACCCCCCCGCCCCTCATGGCCCGATCCGTGGCCCCCCTGAACATTCCTGAACATACCTATGAAATTTGTTAAACACAAGTTCTCTTTTGTAAAACTATGTTCACTTTGTCTGGTCATGTTAATTTTCTAAGTGCATTTTTAAGATTAAGATTTCCTTAATAGATTCTTGTATTTTGCTGATGGTTGATGTCAGACGAACTGGCCTATAGTTCATTGTTTTTGATCTCCCCCCTTTTTTGAATAAGAGTTACATTTCAATCTAATGGGGCCATTCTAGAATCCAGGGAGTTTTGGAAGATCAGCTACTCTTTTAGAACTCTAAGATGGAGGGTACTGGGGACATGTTGGCTTTTAGTCCCTTAAGTTTTTCCAGTATCTTTTCTTTGCTGATATGAATTAAATATTAGCTACTATTTAAATATGTAACCCTAACCTCCTGTGGAAATAATGCATTAAAAAGTTTGAGTAATTGTTAAAAGGCCTCTACTTGTTCATATTCGGTATCTGCCCTGTGTTGCACACTGATTTCTATGTACATATTTATTATCTAAATCAACATCATAAGTTGATCGAATTGATCAATGTTATTTAAACAACCTCAGCTCTGATCTTAATTTGAAATGATCCTAAACCTTAATTCAAAGAAAAGCCCACTGCTTTTTTCTCCTCTTCCATTAATACCCAGACAATATTAGGAAGTCACCATCTGGTAAATTATAGTCATTAATATATTAAAAACTTCAGTATTCCTTATATTTAGCTTAATATTGCAATATTTTAATAACTTTGTGATACTGTATTTTAAATTGTTCTAAAACAGGTGAAGTATTAGACATCTCTTGCTCCATTTACTTAGAGTACTGGTTACTGAATACTCTTTTAGGTACAGGTTGTTATTGGTATCAGGAAAAGTTGATCTTGATTAACCTTGTATCATTATTTTCTTTGCAGATTTCTGGATTTCCTATTAATTTGTCTTTCTCTGAACTGAGACCCATTGTTGAAACTGTACATAGCACTGGTGTCCATAACACGGTGATTCCTCATGTAGAGTTTGCTTTGGCTGTGTATGTCCACCCGTATCCTAACAACGTGTTGTCTGTTTGGATTTATGTGGCATCCTTGGTCCGTAACAGATAACAAAAGCAACAAGCTGCCTGCAATCCTCACCATTTTTGGTTTCAGTAGAAAATGGATCATTGTTCATCTGATCCTGTGTTTCTGAGTGTCTGTATTTGCTTTAAGCTTAAAGCAGATTAGACCTAATGTCAAGTGGAAAGTAATTTAATACTACCTACATTTTAAAAATGATTTTACTTCCAAAAACATTCTGTACCTTCATCTTTAAAGTGCACGTTTCCTGCTCCTCCGTGCACAGTATTTTTTAAAAATATTTATTTTTCATTAATCATTTATTAACTGGGGAATTATTCCTCCCAATGCCATAATCCCTTCCTCTCTGTTTCAAATCACAGCGAATCTATCACATGTGACTGTTGGTGACGTGCCATTTTCAGTCACATGGATCTGACTGAGCATGTATGAAAGACATGGCAGCATATACTTTGCATCAGTATGCCACTGTCCAGAAAACGATGTAATTTCCACAATTGTTTGGTGCTTGTTGCTGCAGCCATTCATGTATCGAAAGCCATATTCCTGGTTTCGCACTGTCAGGTTGCCATTCGGTTTTTTTTAAACTTTGTACTTTTATAAGACAGGCTATTTTTACAATCACTGAAATCTGCAACCCTGATGTTCAAAACTGTAGCACTTTTGTTCTCTTATTTCCTTTCTCCACTTAAAAATGTTTAAACCTCAGATTTTGTATGACTTTCATCACTATTTTCTGATTTCTTGTTTTGTGGTGATGCCCAGCACTGCGGAACCTTCATCCTACTTTCTCAATTAAAAAATACTTTTTATTTTTATTCCTATTTGATACAAACAGATCTTAAATAAATAGCAAAGATCTGTGAATGTTCTAAAGCCAATACAAAAAATGGAAAATTCTGGAAACTGCTGACTGACCTGCTATGTGCTTCTGGTTCTTGCTGCTTTTAAAATTGATCTTCTCAGTTACTGACCAAAGCACAGGCCTGTAAATTTAATGATACTTGTTGGACACTGTGCCCCTGTTGCTTAGTTGGAGTCAAAGCCTGAATGCCACCCAAGCTCATTAGTTTAAGACCAAGCATCATATTTCAATCAGGACATTAAAACAGTGTCGTCAGTTGATTGGAGCCTGATCAAGATGACTGAATTAAAACTAATTTAAACTGAAAATTTATTCAAGTAATTTCTGTAGCTGAAGAAACAGGCCAAACAGTGATTGCAATTGACTGCTGCTGACAAGCTTTCAGCATCAAGGGCAGATCATTTGACTGAATTTGAACTCCTTTAAATTGAACTGAAATTAATTGTAACTTGATGTGAATGAGACCCCAGGGAGGCTTCAGTTGTTTGCTGGTCCTTGAAGCTACAGGTCATTAAAGATAGATTAGTGTCATCACAGCTATGAAAATGTGATGACCGCTCCTAAACAGGGACAATTGCTAGAAAGCCGCCATTCCCTTCTGGGGGAAGTGGTCAGTTTTGCAGTTTCGTGGGTAGGGTGATTCAGGTGAATAGGCTTTAGAACCAGGGTAAAAGACTGTGAAGACTCACCTACACTTAACATTCCATAATGTTTTGTGCTATTCCATTACATCCAGATTTTGTTGTGATCTGAGTGGGGATCATGTGGAAACCCCAAGCTGCAACATTTAAACAGTTAATTTATCACAGTAAATACTGTTTTAATATACATGATATGATTGCAGTTTTTAAGGACTCAAGAAAAATAATTGTAAAATGATTCTATTTGTATGTTGAATATTACAGAAATGGCTTTGTACATGTGAGATTATATTTTTCAAAAGCATAAATTGTATCAATATGTTTGATGTTCAAGTAACTTATGTTATCAGAATGATGGAATTGATGGTGATCCATTTTTCCTAAGATCATCTGAATGATGAACAGTACACAACTGTTTCCTAGAAGAAATGAATTTAATTATGTCGATTTTACAAGTATTTATTTACCTGAATCACAGCAACAACTTATTTAATAAAGTAACAGATCACAAGGCACTGAGATATAAATTACAACTCAGAAGCAGGCATTCAGTCCATGTTTATCCTCCAATATGAATGAAGGCCATAATACCATGCGCCTACTCTATTCCTATATCTCTTTTATTCTCTTCCCTGCAATCAAATATCTAACCAAGTTCCTAAATATTGAGATTGTATCTGCCTCAATCACTAACTCTGGTAGCTCGTTCCACAGCCTCTCAACATTATATATATGAAAAGCAGTCTCTTGTTAGCTGTCCTAAAGCTCCTTGGTTATGTTTATGTTACGTCACTTAATCAACTTAATTGCTGGAATTAGTGTTTCCTTCTATTCTTTGCCATCCCTTCTCTAATTTTAAACACTTCTAGTAGATCATCCCGTAATCCCCTCTGTTCTAATGAAAATAACTTTAATTTCTCAGGTCTTATTTCTCCTCATAGTCAAAAACTTCCAATTTGCACTGCATTCTTCCTATAGTATGGAGCCAAAGACAGCACACGGTACGCCAACAGCATTATGACAGAGGTTTCATATAGAGTTAGCTTTTATGTTCCACACTCCTTGTATAAAAGCCAGCATTCCATTATCTTTTTATAAGCCATTTTCCATTTGAGATTCTTTTCTAACGTCTTGTGAATATTTTTCATTGTGATTTTATAGTTATAGTTTATGCACATTTGTATTTTTATATGGAAATATCTCATTGGAAACAGAATCTACTTGCCAGAGGCTGAAATATTAAATTATGCATTGTTAAACTTGCTTATAAATATGGAAATTGTTCTTATTTTTGAATCAAATCTAATTGCGGCTTACACTCACACTTTCATTTTATGTTGCATCACAATAGCTTCATTATACTAAAAGGTTTCAGATGTAAGTGAACTGTTTTCTGCAAGTGTTTCTTTAGGATAAACTGGCTGTAATGTTATTTAAAATTTTGCTATGTTGAAGAAATTTCCATAATAGCTTACTAAAGGTAAAATCATAATGTAATTGTGTCATACAAAGCTGATGGATGTTAAATTGGCCAAGCTAAATGTGAGAATTGGGCAAGATCTATACATTAAAGAACACCCTGGAGTTGCCCATTGTTAGCATTGCTGTGTAATGCAATCAGTTTCACAAATCATACCAAATGATGAGGAAAGTGAATGCCAAGAAATTACAGTAGAATCTAGACCAGAGGTTTCCAAACTGTGGGTTGTGACTCCCAATGGAGTCGCAGGATGAGCAATGGCGGCTGTGTTGCTGAGACTCAGCTTTGACAGTCCTGGTATCGGCTATGCCCTTTTAAATGTGTGTGATTTTCTTTTTGCCTGTGGTTGTGGCCATTGAGTTCTGAGGTTCGGTTGCCTGCAAAACGCTAGATGACTTGGTTGATTTTTGTGCCTGTATCCCTACTTGTTCAACTACTCTAACCCACTTTTCACTCTGGTCTTGCACCAATAGTGAAGCATTTCAAAAGGGGCTGACAGCAAAGAAAACTGTTTGGGAGTCACTGATCTAGATCCTGTATGCAGATCGAATTGAGTAGATACAAGCGCAAGGTCATAAACATTGAAGAAAACTAGGAAAAAGGCTGAAAGAGACCTGGAGGAGGGTCTACACTACCCTCTGCTGACATTGCACAGCATTCGCTGAAGAGTAGTGTTTAACCCCTTCATGCTAAAGCTACATAATACTTTGAATTGGCCATAACTAAAATATTGTATCCAGTTTGTATCACTGAGATGCAAGGAGGTATTCAAGCTCCATTTAATGAAGGATGACAAGTGTTCACAGGGATCAGCATATTGAATTGTGATGAAGGATTAGAAAAACTAAACTCCTTAATCTTCGGAAGGTACATGAAAGAGAACTTCATAAAAACATACAATGTGCTAAGTTGGGCAGCAAAGATTCAAGTTAAAGGGAATTTTGATAAAATATACACAAGGGAATACTGCTAATTCATAAAAAGACTATTTGCGGACCGATGTAAGGGTGCATTCTTCAAAGTAAATAATACCCATAGTGGAAACAAAATCTGAAATCATTCAAGAAGCCTCTGCGTGCTAAAATAGATTAAGAGATTGTTTTTTAAAATTCATTTTTAAGAAATGGGCATTGCTAACTAGCCAGCATTTATTGCCCATCCCTAATTGCCGTTGAGAAGATGAGCTGCCTTCCTAAAGCTCTGCACTCGTCGATGGAAAGTATTCCATCACACACCTGACTTGTGCTTTGTAGATGATGGACAGACGTTCGGAAGTATGAAGGTGAGTTACTAGCCAGAGAGTTCCCATCCCTGACATACTATTGTAGCCACAGTGTTTATGTGGCTTGTCCAGTTCAGTTTCTGGTCACCTGGTCAATCCCCCTAGATGTTAATGATGGGGGATTCAATGATGGTAATGCCATTGAATGTTAAGGGGTGATGGTTAGATATTTTCGATAGAGGTGGAAATTACTTGGCATTTGTGTGGCACAAATTATCATTTGGCCCAAATATGTTTGTTCTTGAGGTCTTGCTGCACATGGAAACACAGCATCATTAGCTGAGGTGTTGTGTATAGTTTTGTTCTATTGTCAACAAGCATCCCCATTTCTGACCTTATGGTAGTGGGAAGGTCATTGGTGAAACTGCCAATTTGGTTGGGCCCTGAGGAATCCCTGCAGTGGTATACTGAGACTGAGATTATGGGCCTCCAACGACCACAAGCATCTTCCTTTGAGCAAGGTCTCGTTACAATCAGTGGAGAGCTTTCCCCGCCCTATTCCCAATGACTTCAGTTTTACTGGTGCTCCTTGATGTCACAAGCAATCAAATTACAGAACCACAGAAATGTTACAGCACAGAAGGCCATTCAGCCTGTCGTGTTTGTACCAGATTTCAAGAGGATGAATTCACCTTGCGCCACTCCCCTACTTCTCCCTGTAACTCTTCACATTCTGCCTTTTCAGATAATAATCCAATTCCCTCTTGAATTTTTCAACCAAACCTGCCTCCATCTCCACCACACTCTGACAGTGCATTCCAGATCCTAACCTCTTGCTGCATGACAAAACTTTTCCTCATGTTGCCATTGCTCCTTTCACCAATTACCTCAAATTTGTTTTCAATCCTTCCACCGATGGAAACATTTTCACTACCAGTTCTGTCCAGACCGATTTTGAATACCTCAATCAAATTTCTCTTCTTCAAGTAAAACAGTCCGAACTTCTCCAATCTATCAGTCGGTGAAGTTCCTCATTCCAGTGACCATTGTCATGAACCTTTTCTGCATTCCCACTAATGCCTTCACATCTTTCCTAAAGTATGAGTGCAACACTGCAACTGGGGCCAAGTTCCATACATGCTTAACAGAACTTCCTTGCTTTTATACTCTATACCCATATTAATGAAGCCTAGGCTGCTGTATGCTTTATTAATTACTCTCTCAACTTTAATAATTTATACAGGGATACACCCAGGTTCCTATGTTTCTGCACCCCAACATCAAAGGTAGTCAGCCTCACCTTTCCTCTGGTACTTAGCTCTTTTATCTTTTTGGACCAAGGATGTCATGAGGTCTGGAGCTGAGTTGTCCTGATAGAACCCAAACTGAACATCAGTGATCAGTTTAGTGGTGAACAAGTGCCATCTATGATAGCACTGTTAATGACACTTTCCATTACTTTGCTGATGTATCAAAGTAGGCTGATGGACCAAATTGTATTTGCCCCATTTTTGTGAACATTCCTGGGAATTTTTCCACATATTTGGGTAGATGCTAGTTGTTATAGCTGTAGTGGAACAGCTTGGCCAGGGGTGCACCCACAGCCAGGATGTTGACAGGGCCTACAGCCTTTGGCGTATCCAGTGTGTTCAGCCATATCTTGATATCACATGGAGAGAATCAAATTGACTGAAGACTGGCAACTGTGATGCTGGGGACCTCAAGAAGAAGCCAGAGATAAACCATCCACTTGGGACTTCTGTCTGAAGATGGTTAAAAATGCTTCAACCTTGTCTTTTGTGTTGATGCACTGGGCCTCCCTAGCATTGAGGATGGGGACGTTTGTGGAACTGTCCCTTCCCATTAGTTGTTTATTGCCCACTGCCATTTACAACAGGATATGGCAGGACTGCAGACCTTTGAACTGATCCATTGGTTATGAGATCAATTAGCTCTGTCTATAGCATGCTGCTTCCACTGTTTAATAAGCTTCACCAGCTTGACATCTCATTTTCAGGTTTGCCTGGGGCTGCTTTGACAGGCTCTTTTATATTCTTTATTGAACTAGTGTTGATCTCTTGGCTTGATGGCAATGGTAGAATGAGATATGTGCTATGACATAATGTTACAAATTCTGGTGGAAGGCCATTCTGCTGTCAGTGACAACCCACTTCACCTCCTGGATGCAAATGTTTTCACGGCTATACCGATTCTAAATCTATACCTTCAAGTGTGAGGCTAGTGTGAGAATGCCGCTCAGTGATCCTCAGTGTGAAAGTGGGATTGGTTTCCACTGATGAAAGATCATTGACCTGAAACTTTGGCTTAGATTTTCACAGAGTCGTGGAGACTTAGTTTACTTATTATAAAGCATAATTGGTACTGAACCACGCAAGACGTATTAAGGCAGATGGTCCAATAAGGCACGGTGGCACAGTGGTTAGCACTGTTTCCGCACAGTCCAGGGACCCGGGTTCGATTCCCAGCTTAGGTCACTGTCTGTACGGAGTCTGCATGTTCTCACCATGTCTGCATGGGTTTCCTCCAGGTGCTTCGGTTTCCTCCCATGGTCTGAAAAATGTGCTGGTTATGTGCATTGGCCATGCTAAATTCTCCCTCAGTGTACCCGAACAGACGCCGGAGTGGGGCAACTAGGGGATTTTCACAGTAACTTCATTGCAGTGTTAATGTTACCCTGCTTGTGACACTAATAAATAAACTTTAACAATGCATGGTAAAGAGTTAAGTTATAAGAAGCATATTAAAGCAAGAAAGAGAGATGGAAAGGTTTGGGAATTGAATTCCAGAGGTTAGGATCTCAGTAGTTGAAGGCATAGCCACCAATGATGGGTCAGTGAACATTCCAGATGCTTAATTAGATGAGTGTAGATATCTTGCAGTGGAGCTGGAGGAGATTACTGAGATGGGAAGGGATGAGGCATGACGGGAGTTGAAAACCAGAATAAGAATTTTAAACCATGCTATGGCTTGAAAAGTAGCCAATGTAAATCAGTGAGCGTGTGTGTGATTAGTGAAGGGAATTGATGCAAATGAGGACATGGGCAGCAGAGTTTTGAATGACCTCAAATCTAGAGGCTTTCAGCAGCAGGTGAACTGAGGCAGGACAGAGTCAGATAGTGTTACAGATATGCAAATAAGTGATCTTAGTGATGGCAGGAATATATAATTGTAAGGAACCAAATTCCTCACTGAGGTTGACATGGGATGGGATTTTCCGGCCGCGTTCGCCCCAAGACTGGAAAATCCCACCCAAGGTTAAAGACCTTTGCATGGACTGTCCTCGTCTGCTGTGATTCCCGTGGCAGGCAGGACGGGAAAATTCCACCCACAATCTGGTTCAGTCTCAGACATTTGCGATCTGAGAAGGATGGAATTGGTAGCCAGAGAATGGAGTTTGTAGCGGGGATTAAAGGTCTTCCCAATGTTTAATTGGAGGAAATATTTGCTCATCCAGTACTGGATGTTGGACAAGATGTTTAATAATTTTTAACAGTGGAGCAGTCATGAGAGATGATGTGAAGTACAGCTGGGTGTCCTTAGCTTACATGTGAAAACTAATGTATTTCTTTCAGAAGATGAGATCCAGAGACAGCATTGAGATGAGAAATAAGGAGCCAAGGATAGATTTTTGGGGGACACCTGAGGTAATAGTAACAGGAAGAGAAACCATTGACATGATATCCTGGCTACAGTGAGTTAGCCAAGAATGGAAACAGGTGAGCGCAGTCCCACACAGCTGGAGGACAGTGAGGAGGTATCAGAAGATGATCACAACAAAGGCTACAAACTAGTCATAATGGATAAGGAGGGTTAGTTCATTCTTGCCGCAGAAATATAGTACGTCATTTGTGACTCGGGTCACCTGATAAAGGAGCAGCGCTCTGAAAGCTTGTGATACCAAATAAACCTGTTGGACTTTAACCTGGTGTTGTGAGACTTCTTACTATAGCTAGCATGAGAAAGGAGAGTTAGGTGTTTAGCAGCTTAATGGAAATAGAATTGAGGTCCAGGAGATGTGTCTCATGGACAAGATTAGTTAAGAGAAGTCATGAAGGGAGATAAGAGAGAAACTAGAGAACATGAGTTCAAGGTTAGGAGGGAACTTTGAAGGCAGTCTAGCCTAGTGGGTTGGAGGAAACTGGCAGGGTCAGCTGTCTGGATGGTTTCAATCTCGGGGAGAGAGGGGGTCTGGGGCAGGATGGGTGTTTAAGATGGAATTGCAGTAAAGAAAAGAACCAGGTGGTTATCTTTACATTCTGAGGTAATCCTGGATTAATGAGCCATTTTAGCAGATGCGATGAGGATCCTATGGTGCTTTATGTGATCCAATTAGATCTGGCAGTGAATGGCTAAAACAATTGTCCTCCATAATCAGACTTCCCTCTGCATCTCATCAACCAGGGACTTGGGAACTTCAGCCAGCTTGGAAGCCAAGCCACCTTGGAGTTAACTCCCAAAATTGGAGGAAGGGGTGAGCCTAGGTCAATAGCAGGTTTCAGGTTTTGGAGCTGGAAATAAATGGCGACAATTAATAGCTGTTTCGGCCCCGCTATGGACCTGGAAGTACTGGGTGAGTGACTTCTACACATGTTCAATTCCACCCACCCTCACCCAGTCCAGTATTAAATCATCTCTTTCACAAATATTTATTGAACTGCTGATAGTATCTAGCATTTTCTGTTTGTGTTGAATATTAAGCATGTGTTGTTTTAATCGTCCTTCAACTAGTTAATTATTACATACAACTTACATTTGTTTTCCACAATACCGTTCTGATATGCTCAAGGACCAGTGGCGACGTGACATTTTCACTGCAAGAGCTTTTTCAAACTTGTGACTCTCAAGTTTTCAAAATGTGGAAATGGAGCATGTTTCTGCTTGGAATCCTACTGATGAATTGTTCGACTTCAGAAGGTGCAGCAATAAAGTCATGGCATGGAGTTGGAACCGTCCACAATTTGGAGGAGATCATAATTGGTAGATGTTACAACTACCTTAGAGTAGTGAATCCTACAATAAGGTAAGACAATGGTTTCTTTATAACATATTCATGGAAATACAGATTGGTGTGGCTCTCTGAACCACTGGTCACTTATTTTCTTCATCAACATGCTGCTTTAAGCTCTCATGGGCAAGATGTATGATGATGAGAGTTGACTGCCAAGCAAGTGCCCGATGGTCTCGGTGCTGCAAATGGTTTGGTCAAAGGGACACAACTTGAAGAAGAATGTTGCCAATCGTGAAGTCATTGATAAATTTAGTGAAAAACGGAGGGCTCAGTCGAGGTCGCTGAGGACACTGTGCTAATTGGAACACTCAGCATTTATCCCTATTCTTTATGCTACCTCCTATGTCTAAAGACTACTTTCGTCAGTTGAAACAGAAATCAGCTAAGTGTACCTTTTCTGCACTGCTTTCAATGCAATGATATGCTTTCCTTAAAAAAGGAGACCAAAAGTGTCCACAGAACGTAGTCTCAATGCCCTGTACAGCAATAGCAAAACTTCCCTATCTTTATATTCCATTCTTCATGCAAAAAAAACAACATTCTATTTGCCTTCCTCATCACTTGCTGCACCTACATGCTAACCTTTGTGATTCATGAAAAGAAAACCTCACTGTGAAAGGTGCAGTTCTAAGATTGCAAGTTATCAGACTGAGAAAAAGAACAGGAATGAACGCTCAGGACTGAGAAATCACATTGATTCTTGGATACTTGAATATCAATGTAAAGGACATTGTAAAGCATATCTGTGAAGTGTGTTTGTTTTTTGGCTGGGCTAAGAATAAGAAGGGGGATATGCCATTCTGTGGTTTAACCTACAAGTTGCCTACAAATATACTGTTTAAGAGTTTTTAATCATTTGTTTCAGGAAATGTCCAAAAATGTGAAATTTTGACACGTCATTCTGTCAGCAACTAACTGGAATTTTGAATTTATTTTTGAAAGTCATCAGTCTCTTCGGAGGTCATAACACAATTCATTAGCGATGGAATATTAGGAATCATAACAATGGAATTTAAGATTTATGTATTGAAAGAAAGTATTGCATTGAATTGTATTTCAAGCACAAATATCTTTAGGATAAAATTTTAAGGATGGTGAGTGATTGGTGCTCACCATCCTAAGAGTTGGCACATAACATGTTACTGTGCCAACGGTTGAATTCCCACTGCCATTTAATGTTTACTTGAGCGTTGATTGGCAGTGGACGGGACCTCTGTTAGCCTTGAAAGGCAATCCTGCCTGTGAGACCTGGGGACACGGGACACTGTCTCCGAATAAGGGGTAGGCCATTTAGGACTGAGATGAGGTGGAATTTTGTTACTCAGAGGGTGATGCTTCTTTGGAGTTCTCTGCTACAAAAGGCTGTGGAGGCTCAGTTGTTGAGTATGTTCAAGACTGAGATCGATAGATTTCTACACACTGAAAACATCAAGGGATACGGGAATAGTGCAGGAAAATAGTGTTGAAATAGAAGAATGAACCTTAATCTCATTGAATGGCAGAGCGGGCTCAAGGGGTTGAATGGGCTCCTCCTGCTCCTATTTCCCTATGTCCTTACCCTTCTGAGAGCAAGTACTATCTTTATACCATCTCTGACCAGGAATCTCCATCCCCGTTTTCACAGGGGGGAAAGGGAAGGAGGCGGAGAATTCAACAGGAGTCCTCAAATGACTTTTACACCCAGTGGGATTTCCTGTTCAGATCGTCTCCACCCCTCACCAATAACATAATGGGGTTCCCACCATGAAAGGTTCACAACATGCCTGGACTAGCAAGGGCCTGGCAAACAGTTCTTACCCACGGTGCAATGTGAGTACAGGCCCTACGGTGGAGATGCAGTACCCTGGCAGTGCCCACTGCATTGCTGGGAGAATGGGGGGGGGGGGGGGCGGGGGGGGGGAATGGGGGTTGAAGGGAGGTTCCATGAGAGCTTTGGCTATTTTTTTGAATGGGGTGCCCTTGAAAATGGGCCCATGCCATTCCGTCAGCATGACGTCGTGGGACCTGCCGCTTGACCCTCTTTTTCCTGAAGATATAATGGAAAAACCCACAATGCAGCTGGCAAGCTACCCTCCACTTTTCCCGCCTGAGCCAACAAAAAAGAGTGAGAAAATTCCGCCCTCTGTTTTGCAGGTTTTTAACCTTCAGAACAATTAACTTTACATCCAAAGATATGTAGGTTTAGTGGATTAGCCATGGTAACTGGCTACAGGGTTACAGGGATCGGGCAGGGGGTGAGCCTGGTTAAGATGCTCTTTTGGAGAGTCAGTGCAGACTTAATGGGCCGAATGGCCTCCTTCTGCACCGAAAGGGTTCTATGGTTCTATATCCCTTTGTTCAGAAATTAGTCTCAGCCTTGATAGTTTTTTTTTCTGTTTATTAACTCTTTTACTGCTCTGAGTTAACAGACATTCAAACTTAAAGGAAAAGTGGGCTAACACCTCTGTTAACACAGTAGAGCTCAGAATTTTTAATCAGCGCATTTAGCATTGAGGCTGCAGTTTTTTCTGCCCTGTATTTCCATATCCCTGAATGTGTTACTTTTAATGCTCCAGCACAGGGTTTGAACAACTAGAGCTCATATCAGAAATTCAAGTACTCATTGTCCAGTATTTTTCCACCCAATAAAGTTGATTAATTTTGTCCATTAAAATTAATGGAATGAAAAAAACGGGGATGGGTGCCTGAATTCCAAATTCACATTCCTGACATTCAAAGTTCTCAGGAGTGTTAAACTCCGAAATTAACTCACTAAAGTCACAACTCACACTTGTGTAGTGCAGTGAAATATATTATGGCACTTCACAAGAATGTCTGCCAACGCTTATTTTGAGATTAGCAACCTAGTTTTCAAATTCCTCCAGGGCCTCGCCCCTCCCAATCGCTGTAATCTTCATCAGCACTACACACCCTCAGATCTCTGAGGCCCTCCAATTTTGGTCTCTTGTGCATCCCTAATTTACTTTGCTCCAACATTTGCAGACATGTCTCCAGTTGGATTAATTTTAAACTCTGGACTTCCCTCTCTATCTCTCCTCCCTTTAGACCTTTCAATTTCGCTCACCTGACCAAATATCTGCTTATGTGGCTCTGTGTCAAATAATGTTTGATAATGTTCCTGTTATCACCAGAAAAATTATTATGTTAACCATGTTATCAAATGCAAGTTACTGTTGTTAAAGCTTTGTACATTTTATTTGTCTGTTCTTTATTTTACCTTCATACTTATTGGGCTCCAGTGCTGGAGTCAGAACTCCAAACATGTAGGCTTACTAATTTGGTTGGACATTTCAGCACAGGGCCTGCCCTCTACTGACAATAATGGCTTGACACGTCCACCTCACAGTAGACCAGCTTCCGCACTAATCAGAAAAGCCTCTTGATTACCTGACTGGATACATCCTGACCGTCATTCAAACACCCTTTGTTTCCTCATCAACTATATTTTTATAACAAATAAACAAAAGTGTTCAAATACAATGAAAGAGAGCATTTTTGCAATGTTCTCCAATTGTTAGTGAAGTGGCAGATTAGTTTCCTACATTACAGTAGTGGCTATGCTTAGAAGAAAAGTACTTCATTGTCTGTAAAACAGTTTGGGATGTCCAGTGGTCATGAAAAGTGCTATACAAATCTCCCTTTCTCCTTTTAATCTTCAGTTCCAGGATAATCAGGGGGGGTTACTAACAGTTTCTAGTTATAAATTTGCTGAACCAAAATTTTCATTTTTAAAATAACAATTTATTCAGTTATCAATCAAATAGATCTCCCTGAGAAAAACCTCTTGATTACCTGACTGGATAATTCCTGACTGCCAGTCAAACACCTTTTTTCTTTCCCTCATCATCCATATTTTCATAACTAATAAACGAAAGTGTTCAAATAAAATGAAAGAAAGCGTTTTTGCAATGGTCCCCAATTGTTAGTAAAGTGGTGGAGGCTAAGAATGGGTTCATAGTTTCTATTTCAATACTTTGGATTATAACGCTCTTAGCTCTGAAGAAGGGTCATGGGGACTCAACATTAACTCTGTTTCTCTCTCCACAGGTGCTGCCAAATCTATTGAGTTTTCTCATTTTCTGTTTTTATTTCAGATTTCCAGCATCCACAGTGCTTTGCTTTTGTTAACATGCTGTAATGTTATTTAATTTGCCTTCCACCTTATTACTATTTACTTGACCAATGACCTACTGTGATTGAACAATGTACAATAGCTGGCTTTTTTCAGCAACTGCTTAAGTGTCAACTGCTGACATTAAAAATACCTTTGAGAACGGTTATTTTATTTCAGGGAAAAGAACTGTTCAGCGATTTGGGAGGCATTTCGCAATGCCTTCATTTATAAAGAGCCCTGCCATGTCATTCCAGCTGATTATGAGGATTTTATCAATCTGGCACTGCACGCTGTCTCTGAGAACAAGGTACGCTTGCTCAATAACATGGGTTCACTTAACATTTGGTTTGAGTTGAATGGAAATTTGCGCAATGTAAAATGATGCATAGTTCTAGAACTTTGCTATAATTCAGGCAGTGACGGTGTAAAATAATGTTTTTCTTTCTTTTCAAGCATTAAAAGGAATACAATTTCACATTCTGTGCCTTTTTTATGCCTGGAAAATTTGATGAGGAAATGTAAATATTTGTCATTCAAAATACTTTAACCGAGATCTGTTTAATTGTTCCACAGGTAATATTTGTCTAAGTTAACTGATTACTACAGTGATAAAGAAAATATGAGTGACATAGTGAGATCATCTTTTATTTTTATTTTTCCAGTAAAATTATAAAAGTATTTTAGAATCTTTGGAATATCATTAGAGGTAGTGATCAAAAGACATTTCTACATGCATTAATACATATGGATCAGAAAAAGCCCTCCCACTTTCCTTATTTATATGGACCAACTGTAACAACTAACTTGGTTTTTTAAACTTAATTACAGTCACTATTCTGGGAAAATACCAAGCTTCTGGTGCACAGATATTCAGATAAAACCAGACGAATGATGCCTCTTGGTGACACCCTGATTGGCTATTTGGCAGATGACTTGGACTGGTGCGGACAACTTGAACCTCCAGGTGAGATGAATGATTGTTGCAGATGCTTAATATTATTAACCACAATGTTAAGGAAAGATGATAGAGTATTACAAAATAGTAAGTCATCAATAATTGGGAATTAAACTGTGCGGTGAATGAGTTCACCAGGAGATTTAAGTTAATCATACCTTTATTCTTGTTCTCTTCAAACATTAAAAGGAATACAATGTCGCATTCTGTGCCTTTTTTATGCCTGGAAAATTTGATGAAATGTAAATATTAGACACTCAAAACGCTATAACCGCGATCTGTTTATTTGTTCCACAGGTTGTATTTGTCTAAGCTAATTGATTACTATAGTGATTTAAGATGTGCATGGAAATGCATCCCTATGTCCCAGGGTTTCCAAATCAAACTACTCAGGAATTTACATAAATAGAGTTTCCATTTGTCTGATGTGGAATGTATATACTCCCTTCACTGGGACATGGTCCACTTACCCAAACTCCCAGAGCATATATGCAAAGGTTGGAGTTTAATTGGATAATATTGTCCAGGGTACCAGCACTCCTGCTGTTTTTCCAGATAGGGCTACACTGCCCAATGGCTTGCTGGCTAGGCAAGTAGAAAGACTAACAGGCCCCAGTGGCAGGCTATCTTTCGAGGTCCCTCTGCTGCAGTGATGTGTCAGCCTCCATTATGTGCTCATTATGTGTCTCTGGATTGGGAATTGAAAGCGCAACCTGCTGACTCAGGAGGTGGTGCTACCACTGAACTACATTTGTTACCAAGATGACTGCTCATTTTCTAAATGTCATACGAATTCACCGGAATTTTCCCCTCCCACCATGGTCTAACAATATCTTGGAGTCACAGATTGTCTCAGGTCTCATCAACAGCAAATGAAAAGAGCAGTGCAGACTACAAAATACACATAGGAACTTCCACACTGATAGTCGGTTGTAGGGTTAGAGGAAAAACAATGCAATAAACAGCATAAATAATCATTGAATCCCTACAGTGAAGAACGAGGCCATCTGACCCATCGAGTCTGCAATGACTCTCTAAAAGAGCATCCTGCCCAGACCCTCCCCTCTGTCCTATCCCTGTAACCCTGTGCATTTACCATGGCTAATCCTCCTAACCTGCACATCTTTGGACTGTGGGAGGAAACTGGAGCTCCCGGAGGAAACCCACGCAGACGGTGAGAGAATGTACAAACTCCACGCAGACAGTCACCCGAGGCCGGAATCGAACTGGGGTCCCTGGCGCTATGGGTCAGCACTGCTAACTGCTGTGTTGCCATGCCGCCCAAAGAAATCTTGTATAGTTGCCTCCCACCAGACTAGCATGCATTTATCATGAAGGGAACAATTTTAGACAGGCGTTATTGTCAGCTGTTACATTAATCTTGTCTTACCTTTATTGCTGATATTCTTATTTCTTGCAGGCATAAATTTTGTATCCTGCCCCACAACAACTGAGTGTGAAAATAACCCAGGTGATTCATTTTGGAAAATAGCATCTGAATCTGTAAGTTGTTTTCAGAGAAAATGTCTTACTCAAATTGCACACACAGTTTCCTTGTCCCCTTAAACAAAAAGAACGATAAAGTTTCCCTCGTGGATATTCACATACTTATGGGAATGGAAATCCTTAACATAGAACATAGAACAGTACAGCACAGAACAGGCCCTTCGGCCCACGATGTTGTGCCGAGCTTTATCTGAAACCAAGATCAAGCTATCCCACTCCCTATCATCCTGGTGTGCTCCATGTGCCTATCCAATAACCGCTTAAATGTTCCTAAAGTGTCTGACTCCACTATCACTGCAGGCAGTCCATTCCACACCCCAACCACTCTCTGCGTAAAGAACCTACCTCTGATATCCTTCCTGTATCTCCCACCACGAACCCTATAGTTATGCCCCCTTGTAATAGCTCCATCCACCCGAGGAAATAGTCTTTGAACGTTCACTCTATCTATCCCCTTCATCATTTTATAAACCTCTATTAAGTCTCCCCTCAGCCTCCTCCGCTCCAGAGAGAACAGCCCTAGCTCCCTCAACCTTTCCTCATAAGACCTACCCTCCAAACCAGGCAGCATCCTGGTAAATCTCCTCTGCACTCTTTCCAGCACTTCCACATCCTTCTTATAGTGAGGTGACCAGAACTGCACACAATATTCCAAATGTGGTCTCACCAAGGTCCTGTACAGTTGCAGCATAACCCCACGGCTCTTAAACTCCAACCCCCTGTTAATAAAAGCTAACACACTATAGGCCTTCTTCACAGATCTATCCACTTGAGTGGCAACCTTTAGAGATCTGTGGATATGGATCCCAAGATCTCTGTTCCTCCACAGTCTTCAGAACCCTACCTTTGACCCTGTAATCCACATTTAAATTAGTCCTACCAAAATGAATCACCTCACATTTATCAGGGTTAAACTCCATTTGCCATTTTTCAGCCCAGCTTTGCATCCTATCTATGTCTCTTTGCAGCCTACAACAGCCCTCCACCTCATCCACTACTCCACCAATCTTGGTGTCATCAGCAAATTTACTGATCCACCCTTCAGCCCCCTCCTCTAAGTCATTAATAAATATCACAAAGAGCAGAGGACCAAGCACTGATCCCTGCGGCACTCATCTAGCAACCTGCCTCCAGTCCGAAAATTTTCCATCGACCACCACCCTCTGTCTTCGATCATTTAGTTTAATTCAGCATTTATATAATTAGAAACCCTGACCACGATTCTCCCATTGCGGCCCACATGTTTTCTGTGGGTCCGGCCGGGAGACACGGGCCTGCGGCCTTGAACAGGGATTTGCGCATGCGCCGGGAATGCATGCGCATCTCCCAGAGCCGGCGAACAGTCCACGACCACCTTCCCACCGGTTTCCAGACCAAGTAATTAAAATCTTTTCTGCATGTATTTTAAATATGTATATGTGTTCATTATTGGGACCTTTCAGGTCCCGATTGAATTTCCCACCCTGCCAGGAGTACTTCATTCCCTGGGTTCAGACGAGCTCCCCACGTTCGGGGAACTAGCAGGAGGTGGAATGAAGGAGGGGCAATCGGGGTCTCCCAGGAGGTTGGGTGGCGGGGGGTGGTGCCCCCTGGGCACGGGCACCTTGGCAGTGCCAGCCTGTGCCCCCTGGTACTGCCAAGGGGCAAAGTGCCCATGTCCAGGGGGCAGCTTGGCACTGCCCAGCACGCATCGGACAGTGACAAGGGGGCCGGGCCTACTGTGGGCAGGGCCTAGGGGCGATCGGTGGGGGTGGGGGGTCTTGCTGCCACTCTGCATTGGGATCAGTCTGTGATGGAAGAAGAGCAACAAGTGGGGCGGGCTGGGGAGGGAGGTGGTGGTGATGGTCTACCAGGGGTGGGGGGTCTGACCCTGGGGTGGATCAGCGAGGGGGTGGCGGGGGTCTGCTGGGGTGAGGAGGGCTGGGGGGATTGCTACTGCTTGGGGATGGGGCCTGGACATCGGGGCGCTCCAGGACAGGGTGGGTCAGGGCTGGCCTGGGAATTGCTGTGGGGGCCGTGATCGGGGCGTGGAGGGGCAGCACTGCGGTGGTCCTGGGCTGGCCAGTGATCGAGCTGGCCAGCAAATGGGGTGTCTGACAGATCGGGACCACTGCGCATGCGCAGAGTTCCAGAACTGTCAAACTCTGGCGCAAATAGGCCCCACCCCCCTGGGTTTTTAATGATATTCACGACTGGGACCTCTGCAGTGCACAGAGTGCGGAGATTCAGGTGAGAAGCTGAACTATCAGATCAGTTGGGATTTAGAACAGTTTTCCCGCCAATTCAGCACTTTTGGGAGACTCGCCTCCCCCCTATTGCAGAAGGAGGCCATTCGGCCCATCTGCCCCAACAACAATCCCACCCAAGCCCAATCCCCATAACCCCACATATTTACCCCACTAATCCCTTTAACCTACACATCCTGTAGCGGGATCCCCTTTTTAACTCCACCCAACGGGCTCACTTTGGGCTTGGCACACCGATTGTCCAAACCCCACCACTGCCCGGGTGATCCTCTCCCTCTTACCGGTGGACTCGCAGCCACCTTGCGCCTACTCCACTAGAGTAGTGCCCCCGAGAGAGAGAGAGAGGGGAAAGGAAAGCCTCTGCCCACCTTTACCTGGCAGCCTTTCCTGAGTGGGCAGTTTCGAAGCGCCCAGAGAACCCTCAGTTCTAGACTCCGGAATTATAGTAAGGGATATTTAATATTGTGACTTGGTCAGAGATCGTTGGTGAGAAATTGAAAAGATCAAAACGGACTCCAATGGAAGTCAAAGATATATATATATATATATATTTATTAAAACATCAAGGTCAAGATCACCAAACACCAGGAAAACAACACACTATGTCTTGTGCTCTATAAGACTATAGCTATGGAAGGAATACTAAAATGGACACAACGGAATGCTTACTTTACACAAGTTTACCAGTGTCTTAAACTATGAAAGGTGCATGCAAAAGCCCCCCCCTTTCCCCAAAGCCTCATCCACTATGATGATCTCGGGAACTTCGCGAATTACCAGGGGATACTCACAATCCTAGTTTAAATTGCTCAGTGGACTTCGGGCTGCGTTCTGGAGACGAACGAGAGGCAGGCAGGAACAGGAGAAGAGAGAGGAGAGAGAGAGAGATGGCCGACCTGACCATCCTTTTATATTGTAAAACTTGAATTTTTTTCCTGCCAACTCCGCCCCCTTCCAACCAGCAGTTCCACAGACAAAGGCGTGCTAGTGTTATCTGTAGCTGCGATCTTACAGTCCATAGAGACCAGATGATCCCATCCCAGGTAATAGGTCTCTTGCTGTCCTTTATTGTTCCATCGGAGATCGTTTAATCGTTTTCCCATTATGGAAATGGGCTTCTCCTCGCTCTGGGACAAGGCCATTATCACCTGCATTGAGTCCAGACCAGGTGTATTGTCTTGCTGCCGGCCTAGTCTGGTGATGTCGTCAGTTCCCTTTTGTGCTGCTGATAACCTAATCAGCAGTCCGTCTGGTTTCTGGCTGCTTGCAATTTTAGGACTGAGCCCCTTCACATACACACACACACACACACACACACACACACACACACACACACACACACACACACACACACACACACACACACAGGCTGGCTGAGCTCCCTGGGAAATTTTTGGTCAAGTCCTGCAGCCAAATGTGGCCACTTTCACAGTTCTTTAGGGTTCAAGTCCTTTTCCCAGCTCATAAAAAGGCCTGAGTTGCCCGAAAAACTTACAATCCTGGGACATTAAGGGGCAATTTAGCATGGCCAATGCACCTAACCCGCACATCTTTGGACTGTGGGAGGAAACCAGAGCACCCGGAGAAAATCCACGCAGACACGGGAGAAGGTACAAACTCCACACAGTGACCCAAGCTGGAAATCGAACCGAGGTACCTGGAGCTGTGAGGCAACAGTGCTAACCATTGTGCCACTGTGCCGCCCATCTTAGTTGCATCTTATAAAAAATACTTCTATTCAGGAGTAAGTAGCAGAAAGTGATTGAAAACATGTATTTTATTAACTCTTCCTATATTGTAATTGTCACACTTGAATGAAAATAATTCATTTACATGTTTGTCCATCAATTAATCTGTTTGTGTCTAATACCTCAACTATTTTACTTTGACTGCCTGTAGCTAAACTGAGCTGAATTCTTACTGGATTACATCAGCCTGTGCCAATCTTATGATTTTTTTGTCTTTTCTTCCAAATCATAATCTTGCTCATTGGGCAGGAGTTTCTGTTTTGGTTTAGAAGCCCAACGTCAGGGTCAAAAATTAGTCCCGGCCCTGCACCTTGCTGGGAGCAGCAATCCAACAGTAATTGGTGCTGTATTAACCAAATAGTGACCAGAGGGTGCACTTTCCACCCAGTTAAGGAGAATAGATGGACTCTTAAAGCTGGCAAGATAATGGGAGGCAGGTGAGAATGAAGGAGGAAGCGCTTCCATCTTGAGGCACCTTCAGCACTTTTAAAAGCCTTTATCAGAAGGCCATAGCCACCTGGCCGTGATGGTGGAGGGGCCACCTCTTCATTACAAAGCCAGCGGCCACCTTTGTGGTCTGGCAGCCATGATGGATGAGGAAGGAGGCCCTAATGAGATGGAACATGGCCTTCCTCTCTTCCGCTGAGAGACTACCCTTGTTTAACTGGCCATGTTTCAGCCACTACATAGCCACTGGAAAATTCCAGTCTGTGGGTGAAGTGCCTTAATAAGCCCTTTCATTTCCTCAATTAGTTAGCTGCTGCTTCCAAGTGGGTAACCATTTCACCCCTGGTCAAGCCTTCTCGAAAATGGCTAAGGGGCAAACTGGCACAATGAAATTATGCATACCCCTGCCTCAGTTCCCACTAAGAAGTTTAACAACACCAGGTTAAAGTCCAACAGATTTATTTGGTAGCAAAAGCCACACAAGCTTTCGGAGCTCTTAGCCCCTTCTTCAGGTGAGTGCTCACTCACCTGAAGAAGGGGCTAAGAGCTCCGAAAGCTTGTGTGGCTTTTGCTACCAAATAAACCTGTTGGACTTTAACCTGGTGTTGTTAAACTTCTTACTGTGTTTACCCCAGTCCAACGCCGGCATCTCCACATCATCAGTTCCCACTCCCATCAGCCTCCAAAAATCCTGTCCCAGGCTTGTGGAAATAAGAAAACTGAAAGTAAAAGAACTGCACAGGACAAGAGGGGAAAGAAAAACAAATGTGTCAATTGTGTATCAGTCAATTAGCTCAGTTGTTTGGACAGCTGGTTCATGATGCAAAGTGATGCCAGCCGCATGGGTTCATTTCCCGTACCAGCTGAGGTTATTCATGAAGGTTCCACCTTCTCACCTTGCCCCTTGCCTGAGGTGCGGTGATCCTCAGGTTAAATCACCACCAGTCACAGCGTATGGTCATCTAGGACTATGGTGACTTTTTACTCATGTACTCAAGTGGAGGGTTTTCATTGGGGACTCATCTGTGTTTATGTTTATCAGAACACACTGGAAGAGAAGGTTTTGCTCTAAAGGTGCATGCTCTGCAAATTTTGTCTCTATAAATAAAAACTCATAAGTGAATAAATTATAGACTCCAGTATCCTTCACCACCTGGTTATCTAAATTTTGACAAATGGAGGGAAAATATCCCACGGTATCTACACACTGAATTCACTGTATTTTTATTATATAGCACCCAAGATTGAACATTATGGGTGGGATTTTACAGCCTTGCCCATCCCAAAACCGTAAAATCCCGCCTGAGGTCAATGGGCCTTTCCATTGTCCGCCCCTCGCCCGCTCCGATTGCCAGGGCAGGCAGGGCGGGAAAACACCGGCCAATATTTTAACCAACCAAAATTTTGTATAACTTTTGCCTACTTTATGTCCCATTTATAAAATCCAAATGCCAATGGCTTTATCTTTCAGCACTTCTACTTTCTGGAATAATGGAAAAAAAAATTTGTTGTTCCCTGGTAGCCACCTAAAACAGATATTTGAGATGCTGAATATTTTAATAAGGGAGAAACACCTTTTTAATCTATTTTTCCCTGAAAGTTGTTCACACTCAGTAGGGCTGACTTGCTCCACTTTGCTGTTTGGATTATAATGTAGCCCAACCAGCAGTTCTGAAGCCACCCACCACAAAAGAGGGAAGTCAATATGTTTAGTCTTACCTCTGTGTGGACTTCAGCAGAGCACGAGTGCTCCTCCCAGCTCCGCAATGCTCCTCCACAACAGTCCACAACCCCGACCAATATTTTCCTCACCTCCACTCCGAGGATTTGCATAAAGGCCACTGGCCCAAATTGAAGCTGTAGTGATCACCCTCTGGAGACCTGACTGACTTGGCAGTTCACCACAATTACTAAGAGGAAGCTTGAGGACTGATTTAGGGCGATCCTTGAGCCAACTCTTCATGGTGACCCGGTGGTTAGCACTGCTGCCTCACAGCGCCAGAGGCCCGAGTTCAATTCCGACCTTGGGTGACTGTCTATGTGGAGTTTGCAAATTCTCCCCGCGTCTATGTGGGTTTCCTCTCGGTGCTCTGGTTTCCTCCCACAGTACAAAGGTGTGCAGGTTAGGTGGATTGGCCATGATAAATTGCCCTTTAATGTCCCACTATGCATAGGTTAGGGGATTAGCCATGATAAATGTGTGGGGTTACAGGGATAGGGTGGGGCATAGGGCCTGGGTGAGATACTCTGTCAGAGAGTTGGTACAAACTGGACGGGCCGAATGTCCTCTTCTGTACTGTAGGGATTCTGAGATGCGCATGCTGTACACACCATCTAGTTCCGACCCTAAAATGGTCCAAGATCAATTTCTTACCCTATAAATTTGGAAGACTTTGTTCATTTATGCCCTTCAGCATCTTCCCTTTGTCTGTAAATTCTCATTATATTTTTCCCATGTAAATTATTTCCTCACACTTGTCCACATAGATTGCACCTATAACCAGTGTAGAACAAACAGAAGCACTAACGTAGACAAAAGTCAAAAAGACATAGACATGGATCTGAGAAAGTTGCAGAGTAAATGTGAACAAGACACTGGGGAAATTTATATACTAGGATCAGAGTGGCACAGTGGCACAGTGGTTAACACTGCTGCCTCACAACGCCAGGGACCCGGGTTCAATTCCAGCCTCAGGTGACTATGTGGAGTTTGCACGTTCTTCCCTATGTCTGTGTGGGTTGCCTCAGGGTGCTCTGGTTTCCTCCCACACTCCAAAGATGTGCAGGTTAGGTGGATTGGCCATGCTAAATTGCACCTTAGTGTCGAGGGATTAGCAGGGTAAATACTTGAGGTTATGGGGATAGGGCCTGGGTAGGATTGTTGTCAGTGCTGCCTTGATGGGCCAAATGGCCTCCTTCTGCACTGTAAGGATTCTATTTTATTCTAACAGAATAATGAAATGAATCCTTTGAGTACTGGGAAATTAGGAAGGTGATGAATGGAGGAAAGGGGCAGAATTCAAGATAAAAACAAGTTGTAAGGAAACTCAGCAAGCCTGGCAGCATCTGCAGAGAGAGGTTTCAAGCTGAATTACTGGGGACAATTCTCCCATCGCGACACGCAACTTTTCTGGCAGGTCCGGTCGGGAGAATCGCGTCTCAGCCATTTAGCGGGATTCATGCATGCATTCCCGACGCATGCACTTCTCCCAGAGCCAGGGAACAGGCACTGTTCCCTGTGCTGGAAACTGGGAAGAGAGGTATGTGATTTTAATCTGTGTTAAATATAATTTAAATGTCAGGAGTACTTCACTCCGGCGGGATTTGGAATAGCTCCGCACGTTCGGGGAACTGTGGGAGACCCCGCTGGAGTGAAGGGGGTGCAATCGGGGCCCCCAGGGGGTCAGGCAGCAGGGGGGTAGTGCCCCCGGGCATGGGCACTGTGGCAGTGCCAGCCTGTGCCCCTGGCACTGCCCAAGGGGCAAAGTGTCCATGCCCAAGGGGCACCATGGCACTACCCAAGGGGTACCAGGCAGTGCCAAGGGGGTGGGGCCTATTGTGGGCGGGGCCTAGGTGTGAGTGGGGGGTCCCGCTGCCACTCTGCATGGGGATCAGTCTGGGCTGGAAGTTGGCCAGCGATTGGGGCGGGGTGGAGGGGTGGTGGTCTGCCGGGAGGGGTATGCCTCTCCGGGGAGGATCTGCCTCCCGTCGGGGGGTCTGCCAGGGTGGGGGAATCGCCACTGCTGGGTGCAGGGGGCTCGACATTGGGGTGCTCCGGAATGGGGAGAGGGTCGGGGCTGGCCTATTAATTGCTGTGGGGGCCGCAATTGGGCCGTGAGGGAGGGCTGGCGGGGCAGCACTGCGGATGTCCCGGGCTGGCCAGCGATCGAGCTGGCCAGCAAACAGGGAGACTGACAGATCGGGGCCACTGCACATGCACAGAGTTCCAGAACTGTCAGACTCCTGTGCGCATAGGCCCCACCCCCCGGGTTTTTAATAAGATTCACCACTGTGACCTCTGCTGTGCACAGAGTGCAGAGATTTGGATCTGAAGTTGCACCGAAAAAACAGTCGTGATCTAGACCCATTTTCCAACCAATTCGGTACTTTTGGGAGAAATCCAAAAATCAACTCAGAACATTAACTCTGTTTCTCTCTCCACAGATGCTGCCAGACCTGTTAAGTTTTTTTTCCAGTATTTACTATTTTTATTTCAGATTTTCTGCATCTGCGGTATTTTATTTTCATTTTAAAATTTAAGAGTGGAACACAGTCACAGTATTCACAATGAGTTGGAATTTGGGTGCAGTGCAGCAAAGAAAACGTTAGAGAAGTCAAGCGTGGAAATCACAAATCCAAAGCTGATACAATATTGCAGAGGTGGAAAATGTAGGGCAGTATTTTCTCTAAGCTGGGTTGACTTGAGAACCCTTGAAAAATGGCATCCTGTACCCACGCTAGGATTGCTGACCGCACTCCCAGGCAGTCTGATTTTCTGGGAGCACCTTTAAACGGTGTGGACTGGTTCGGGTCAAAAGCTCGTATGCAGCCATCCCAATCAGGCTGGCTCCATTGCAGGGATGTGCATCTCCTACTCCTCCAATTTTTATTGATTGTGGTCATTTTTTAACGAGACATAATTCACAGCCCCTCAGAAAATCTGTGAGCCCTAATCTGCATGAGGGGACTTTTTAAAACATGAGTTCCTCCTCATGTTCCCATGCCAAGAAAAGGCCCACCATTAGAAACATAGAAACCCTACAGTGCAGAAGGAGGCCATTCGGCCCATCGAGTCTGTACCGACCACAATCCCACCCAGGCCCTACCCCCACATATTTTACCCGCTAATCCCTCTAACCTACGCATCCCAGGACTCTAAGGGACAATTTTTAACCTGGCCAATCAACCTAACCCGCACATCTTTGGACTGTGGGAGGAAACCGGAGCACCCGGAGTAAACCCACGCAGACACGAGGAGAATGTGCAAACTCCACACAGACAGTGACCTGAGCCGGGAATCGAACCCGGGACCCTGGAGCTGTGAAGCAGCAGTGCTAACCACTGTGCTACCGTTACCTAGCCCTCCCAATGGCCCCTTGTGACCTTATACCTTGCTATGGCACTTCTATGCCTATCGACCAGTATATACTGCATTGAGGCAATGAATTCTATACCAACAGTATAAATGTTTTTTAAAAGTCATTCATTCATTATTTTCCACTATGTTAAAAAATGTAATTTAATGACGGGGCTATAAAAATGTCAATCATCCAGTTTTTATTTAAAGACCTCTAACAGAAATCACAAGCCCTTGAAACCACTTAACATTGTGTAAATAAACAGTGTAAAAATTATAGTAGAGATTAGAGTCAGAGCTGTCAGGGCGGCACGGTAGCACAATGGTTAGCACTGCTGCTTCACAGCTCCAGGGACCTGGGTTCGATTCCCGGCTTGGGTCACTGTCTGTGTGGAGTTTGCATATTCTCCTCGTGTCTGCGTGGGTTTCCTCTGGGTGCTCCGGTTTCCTCCCACAGTCCAAAGATGTGCAGGTTAGGTTGATTGGCCAGGTTAAAAATTGCCCCTTAGAATCCTGAGATGCGTAGGTGAGAGGGATAGGTGAGTGGGGGTAGGGCCTGGGTGGGATTGTGGTCGGTGCAGACTCGATCGGCCGAATGGCCTCCTTCTGCACTGTAGGGTTTCTATGACTTTCTATTCTTCTATAACTGTCCATCAAGTCATGTTTTCTCTAGGGTGCAACAAGAGTAATGAGGATTGGCTGGGAGCTCAGAAATCCAATACTGTGTTGTTTTTTATCTATTTGATTGCCTGTCGCAGGTCTCCTGTGAATGGTGGTTCACCCATAAATACTACCACAGGACACTGGGGGAAATCCTGCAGTGTATTAGCTGTCACTGTGGATTCATAATTGAGGAGTTGTTGAAAATGTTCTTCCCAGATTTCACTATTGTACAGTTCGTTAAATGACAGGAGTGAAAGGAATAATTTATATTTCTGTAGGGATGCCGAGTATGAGCCTTGTTTCGAAGTTAATATAATTATAAATGGTAAAATTTTGAATAATAGCTACAAACACAGGTTAACTTGTACTTCATTAAATGCAATTTAAAATTTGCATTGCCTTTCAGTATGCGAAGGAGGCAAAGGGAATAGTGAGAGTGATGATGAACGGCTCGGTTCCTGATGGAACTTTTCTAAAAAATGGGTAAGAGATGTTATCAATTATTCAGAAATGTTCTGTGAAAATGTAACTTTTTTTGACCGGTCCAATGAACAAGTTAAATGCATTAGCTTTGAAGTTCTATTCCTTTGGGGGTTGGGAACAAATGTCAGGAATTCCAGTAGATGAGGAGTCCAACATTAGAGCAGAACCCAGCTGTTTAGATTTTTGTGCCTGAAATACTGCACATAATTCAGGTGGAGGTGACTCTGAACATTTCCTACACCTTGAGGTCTGATTTACTTATGTGTCAGGGGTGGGTGGGTGAGGAGTTAATAAGCTCTTCCAGAAATCCTACCAGATATGCTCAGTTGTAGATAAACCTGCAAGGAGCAGGCATATGTGGCCAATTGTGCTCTGTGCATGGCCCACTAAGCAGAATTCAAATAGTAGTCAATTGACAGGGATCAAGGGCAGTTCAAATCTGGGACCTAAAGTCCAGGGAGCATATTATGAATTTCTCAAATCTGTCTCCAGATAGTTTGTGCTGTCCTCCCCATCTATGTCCCGTGGGTGAACTTCCACTACTGCTGTTCCCAGCTCATCAACAATAACTTTGTTATACAGCATCTTTGACCAAATGACATCCCAGTGTACTTCACAGGAGCATGATACAATGACAAATGACAACTCATCAGGAAATATTCTCCATACCCACCCCACTTACTCAGGCCCCCTCTCTATCCCGCTTCAGCACCAGCTGCCAATCCAAGTCCCCAATAGATTTGCAAACTCTATTGGAAGCATTCATAGGTGTAACACTCTAATGTCCTATCTGTACTGATCACCTTCATGACTGCGGGGTGTGGGGGCGGGGGGGGGGGGGGGGAGGGGATGAGCCCTGGGTGGGGGCGTGGGGGCATGGTGGCCCCTTCTCTCGGTGGTGGGGATGCAGGGAAAGAGCGTACGCTTCTATGCTGAGGTTGGGGATGCTCCCCTGGTCAGTGGGAGGGACGGGGAGTGGGGGGGGGCTGTTTCTGAACGCTGAGACCGGGGCACCCCAGTCTCTGAAAAGCCGGGCTGGCCAGCGCATTTTTCACAATGCATAAATTTGCATAGATCGGGTGGGCATTTTTGGTTTCAATTTCCTCATTTTTTAAAAATTCATTGATGGGATGTGGGCTTTGCTGGCTAGGTCAGCACTTATTGCCCATCCCCAGTTGCTCTTTGGAAGGCAGTGGTGATCTGCCTTCTTGTCATGTAGGTACACTCACACTGCTGTTGGGAAGGGAGATCCAGGATTTTGACCCAGCGACCCTGAAGGAAAGGCAATATATTTCCAAGTCAGGATGGTGAGTGAATTCCCCGTCTTCCCACCGTAGAAACAATGTTCCACAGTCTCACTTCATTTCTTGGGTATGCTAATGATTATCCACTTGTGTCTGGTTTGCTTCAAGTTAGGGAGTATGCAAAGCTGTAGAGAGGTTAGTTCCCAAACTGCTGCAAAATGTTGATTACCACTTTAACCGCACTCAGTAGTCTTTTATACAGTAACATTTTTTAAGTAATTGCAACTTGTAAAATATGGTTTCTTTGATAAAGCGCATAGTTCATTAGGAAATTAAACTACTGCTACAATATCCATTAACTCTCCTGACAGATAAATGATGTTTTGAGACCCATTATTGTGTATTTACACAAGGTCACTTTGTTGGGCTGGTCTGATTAATACAATGCTAATTGCAGAATGCATCTGATAAACAATTTAGATCAGGTTACACAAACTATACTGAGAACTATATTTTTTAATTTTTTCCTCTGCAGGTTTTTTGCTAAGTACGAGCTTCCGAATTTAAGAAACAGCAAAATCCCTGAAATACAGATTTGGGTCATGCACAATATTGATGGACCTGTTCGGTAAAGAATATGTGTTGTCTCTTATACTTGTCAATAGAAATATGTTTCAACTAACATTAAAAACCGACATCATATTCATTCTCCATCCCCAGTCTAAATGATTTGTATTTAATATGTAAGGAATAGCATTAATATGTTTTCTATCTGGTGTGGGTTTGGAAGAGTGGTGTAAGATTTGAGTTCAAGGGGCAGTGACCCAAAAAAGGGGGCTGCTGAGCTCATTAAAGGAGTTTATTAAGAAGCAACAGTTTAACAATTATGCATAAATTAAATAGAAAAGCATATGACCTGTGAGAGGTGAGAATGATTTTCCTGAACAGATAAACAGTACAGAGCGTTGATCTTTGGTGATGACAGCTTTCTGCTCCCTGGCTTAACTGTTAGGGAGCTCTTTGCTTGGTCTTCCTCACTCTTCCCAGTCTTCCTCCACCAGAAGAAGGCTTCCCTTCCGAGCATCTATTTATTTACTTTATTTCTAGGGACTGGTGGTTTACCAAGGTAAACCCTTTCCTTGCTCAGCATCTTGCCTCGAGGAGATCTTCCAGCTTTCTTGTGCTGGATGCTATTTGTTAACTCCTGCCAGACGCTATTCTCAATAAGAGGATACAAGACGCCAGACGCTATTCTCAATAAGAGGATACAAGACTCCAGCCTATCAACTACCAACATGGAAACCTGTACCAGGAGACCTCGGTAAGAAGTCTCACAACACCAGGTTAAAGTCCAACAGGTTTATTTGGTATCACAAGCTTTCGGAGTGTTCCTCCTTCAGGTGAGTGAAGAGTTGTGTTCACAAACGGGGCATACATAGACACAGACTCAGTTTACAAGATAATGGTTGGAATGCGAGTCTTTACATGTAATCAAGTCTTTACAGGTACAGACAATGTGAGTGGAGAGAGGGTTAAGCACAGGTTAAAGAGGTGTGTATTGTCTCCAGCCAGGACAGTTAGTGTGACACACGACAATGCAGAACTGCTGAGCAAAAACCGATAGCCAAGTTCCGCACACATGAGGATGCCCTCAACCGTGATCTTGGGTTCATGTCACACTATCTATAACCCCCACGACTTGCCTGGGCTTGCAAAATCTCACTAACTGTCCTGGATTCTTGAAACAAAATCAAAATGACTACAGCTGCCCTACCACTATGGTGGATGCCTGAGGCCAGGTAGATGGAGGGGTCCCTGTAAATGATCCTGAAATTCTGACCCTGGGATGCCACCTCCAGGCAGGTGACCTTTTCCTGACACCATGGGGCAAGTTCCATTTTGGCAGATCCAATGGGATGAAGCAGCAGTATAATATGAAGGGTACCATTCTTAGCAGTGTAGAGGATCAGAAGGACCTTGGGGTCCGGGTCCATAGGACTCTTAAATCGGCCTCGCAGGTGGAGGATGCGGTCAAGAAGGCGTACGGCGTACTGGCCTTCATTAATCGAGGGATTGAGTTTAGGAGTCGGGAGATAATGCTGCAGCTTTATAGGACCCTGGTTAGACCCCACTTGGAGTACTGCGCGCAGTTCTGGTCACCTCATTACAGGAAAGATGTTGAAGCCATTGAAAGGGTGCAGAGGAGATTTACAAGGATGTTGCCTGGATTGGGGGGCATGCCTTATGAGGATAGGTTGAGGGAGCTTGGTCTCTTCTCCCTGGAGAGACGAAGGATGAGAGGTGACCTGATAGAGGTTTACAAGATGTTGAGAGGTCTGGATAGGGTAGACTCTCAGAGGCTATTTCCAAGGGCTGAAATGGTTGCTACGAGAGGACACAGGTTTAAGGTGCTGGGGGGTAGGTACAGAGGAGATGTCAGGGGTAAGTTTTTCACTCAGAGGGTGGTGGGTGAGTGGAATCGGCTGACGTCGGTGGTGGTGGAGGCAAACTCGTTGGGGTCTTTTAAGAGACTTCTGGATGAGTACATGGGATTTAATGGGATTGAGGGCTATAGATAGGCCTAGAGGTGGGGATGTGATCGGCGCAACTTGTGGGCCGAAGGGCCTGTTTGTGCTGTGGCTTTCTATGTTCTATGTTCCGGTTGACCGCTTGTCAGTGGTGTTGTGAAGTGTGCTTGCTAATATGTAAAGTATACATATTTAAATATATGATTATGTAAATAGTTATCACTGGAAGTGATGCAAAAACCATTTTAGTTATTTAGTCTGTACAGAGAGCAGTGTATGTAGTAAAGGGAAATCTGCATTAAAGATCTGTGTTCAATCACTATTCCTGCCTTCAGCTTCATTTGTGATAGTGTAGAAAGAGATCATACAATTGCCCTTAATTGGACTTTTTTAATGATCTTACCAAGCTACCCACTGCTGACCCTGCCCCATAGACGTAGCTCACGGGCAGAATGATGCCAGGAAATTGGCACACCAGCTGGTGGTGTGAAATTATACCCTGGCCTGTCTCAGTTCCTGTCCCATATCAAGACCAAAATCTTGCCCACAGTGTCTGTCCATTTCACTTGCTTCAGTTTTTGATAGGAGGGTAAAATCCCATGGTGTTGTATCAGATGATGAGTACACACAGCCCGTTTTTCAGTGCACACTCGGGAAAAGTATAGGGACTGAAAGTATTCTCTAACTTTGCTGTAAAATGGTGACAGCCTTTCTTAAACAACTCACAATTCAAGTAATTTCTGTTATTCATTGTTACGTTTTGAGTTAATATGTATTCTTTCCGATAGAGAATCATGTGGGACAGGCACCATTAAAGAGCTTGAAAATGTTCTACAGAAGCAGAATTTCAGCTACAAGTGCATAAACAATTACAGGTACGTGAATTATTACAATAATGGCAACAGTGGCAGTTTTGTGCTACCAGTAAATTTATTCACTTTGAACAAACTAGTTAGTGATTAGAACACCATGATCCAAATAACTTAATTGGATCAATTCCTATTTACAGAAATGCTCTTTAAGAGAGGGCAGAAGAGGAAGTAGAGCATAGCAGGGAAATTTATTTGTATTCGTTCATGTGATGTGGGCATTGTTGGCTCGGCCAGCATTTATTGCCTGTCCCTGAGAAGGTGGTGATGAGCGGCTTTCTTATACCGCTACAGTCCATGTGTTGTTATCGAAACACCCACAGTGCTGTTAGGAAGGAAATTCCAGCATTTTGAGCCAGCAACAGTGAAGGAACAGTGACGAAATCTGAGTCAGGATGGTGTGTGGCTCAGATGGGAATTTGTAGGTTGTGGTTTTCCTAGGTATCTGCTGCTCTTGTTCTGTAAGGTGATGGAGGTCATGGGTCTGGAAAGGGCATTTTCTTAGACCTCACCAGGCCTGCTACCCAGATCTTGGGGTGATGTTTATTTGAATAATTGTGGTGGATGAGCTATGCCGATGAGTCACAGCAGAGGTAACCATACTACTATGGTCTCAGGTCTATGAAGTAGCACACGGCTGCATTGAGGGAGGCAAGTTAAGCTCCGAAGGGGCTAAAGGAAAAGATAAGTAAAATAACTTTATGCCCTCTCAATGAACTTTGGGTGCTGATGTACAAGTGTAGCAGATAGAATTTATGTCTCCCTTTGGAATTTGTGCAGTAGGTTACTTACAATGAAAATCCAGTATACCATATTGTGGCAGAATTCTGTTTGGAATGGAATTTCTAGTCAAAGTACTTTAACATTGAACAATTTATTAAACATTACCTGCAGCAGAATAGATAATTGCGACAAGTAAGTTTCACAATGATTACATTTTTCTTTAAATGGTATTATTTATATTAAGAAAGGAGATATTGTTACAATCCCCATGGGAATCCATAAACCAAACAAGTCAAATTTACTGAACCCTCACCCTGCCATGAAGAAATTACCCAAAACGAGATTTCATTGTTTGAGACTTTTACTTTAACACGAATCAGAATCAACATAAATTAAATGTTAAATCACAATTGGTATGAACTGTAAATTATACATGGAATAGCATATACAACATAGACACATCTCACAAATCTTATATTCTAGGCTGTCCACTCTGCCTTTATGTCAAGTTCATCCACTGTTCTTCCAAACTCAGATTGTCTTCAGACTGAATTCTAGTCCTTTTCCTTCAAGGACGTAGCCAATTCTCTCCAGCAGCAGCTTCCAAAAAACAAGGTTCTGCCCGTGAAGTCTTCCACACAATGGTTTACTTCTTTCCAGAACCTTCTCAACTCTAAGCTCCCATCAGTTTTGGTGGCATGGATCTACCAGAACAACTTTTACATTGTACAGTATGGCCGATTCTGGACATTCATTCACTAATGAAAGTGAAAGAAACAGTAACAATAGTCCTAAATGTCCTTTCTGACTGTTCAAAAATCAAGCTCTCTATCATGGCTTGCTGACAGCCTCCTCTCTTCAGTCTCTGTATTTTAATTGCCTTCCTGTTGGGATTGCTTCCAGGTCAAGGATCATCTATTTTTGATCATAAAACATTATAAAGGCAGCAACTCAAGTTACTAACGTTCTGAAAAAAGCTTACAGAATTGTTTCTCTGCCTTACAGAATTTTAGGTTTAACTGAAGAAGTATGGAACATAAAAACAAAGTGGTAATGATGGATCTATATCAAACCATGATATGATCTTAGTTAGAATGCCATGTGAAGTATTGTTCCCCATGCTATAGCAAGTATAATCAGTCTTTAGAGAGACCAGGATGCTGCCAGGTATGAGGAAATACAAACACAAAGAAAATCTTGAAAAATTGTGTCTTTTTGCCTTAGTGGTGCATGATATACTAGAAGAGTTTAAAATTGTGAAGGAATTAGACAAGGTAGATGGTTATTCAGCAGTTAAGAGTTCAAGAATGAGGAGGGGTATGAAGTAAAATATTACATTTAAAAGATTTAGAATGGAAGGACATCTTTTCATGCAGAGAATTGTAAGTTTAGGGAATTCATGTCCAATGTTAATGGTTAAGATAGTTTCTATCTCACCACTCCTGATAATATTGGATAAGTGGATGAGGAAAAAGAGGTTGAAAGGATATTAAAAAAGGTTCAAAAACAGAAAATGCTGGAATATCTCAGCAGGTCTGACAGCATCCATTGGGAGAGAATGGAGCCAATGTTTCGAGTCTAGATGACCTTCGTCAGAGCTAGAACAGAGAACAGTACAGCTCAGGAACAGGCCCTTCGTGCCACCAGGAAGCATTCCTCTTCATAGAGGCTCAATATTCAACACCTGATAGGAAAGGGAGCGATGAGGGAGATGGAGAAATAGATTTGGTCTGAATTTGGGGGGAAGGAAATGGGAAGGTGTCAAGGGGAGAAAGAGTGGAATGGTGCTGTGGGACTGGGGAGAATAATCTTCCTGTGCAGAGGGAAGCTGGTCCACTTCCATCCAGGTTCTCAGTGGAAGGGGGTCTCCTGTACACTGTACTGCTTAACAGGTGAGGTTCCTGATCAGTTTTCTTCAATGTTTGGGGATGGGAAGTTACCAGTACTGAAGGGAAACTAACTCATGGCTGCCAATTTTATTTTGCTATGTGAAGGCATTGAAGATTCCTTATTAATGTTCACCAGTTGATTCTTATTGGGGTTTTCATAGCAGTAATTGGATAGTTACATACACAAACTTCTGGAATCATCCTTTCCTTTAACTTGTTAATCTGGTCACTCACCACTCTATCATGCATATCATCCTGAAATGTGGAGAATGAGGACATGAACGAATGGTCAAATCATAGATATTCTTGCAAACTCTGCCATCCAACCCAAACCGATGGAATGGAAGCCTCCTTTCTGAATTGGCTGTAATGTTTTTATGTGGAATTAGTTTCCTAATTTTAGCCCTGATCACTGAGCATAAGCATGAAACGGCCTTCGCTGCAGCACTAACTAATTCTCCCATTCAGAAATGGTAATGTGGAAGTCACAGTGGGAAACAGTAAGTTTACTGAGGATAGAGGCTAAAGCACATTGTTAGGGGGATTAGGGAGAGTTTTTGCTTTAAACTGACGGGACTGTATTTGATCTGAGAGTATTTAATGTTGCCTAATGGAAATAAATTGATCCCTTGTTTGCTACCAACAACATTGCTCACCTGGACAATAACAAGATTTTTATTTGTTCATAAAATAGCGAAGCATGTTTGGGAGCTGGAGCTGTGTCTGTAACTGACGCCAGTCAATGTTTGATGTGGTGACAGTTCCCTGTTTCGCAGAAATGAAACAACAAAGTGTCCATGGGCTTTGATGGATCTGATGATTTCTCAACCCAAAGAATCTAAGATAATGAAGTAAATGTAGTTTACATGATGACAAAACATTCCCTTTAGCTCATTGATCACTTTAAGCAAACATTAGAATGTATTGGGAATTAACAAAAGCTCTCGCAGCTGCAGCAATTTCTCTTGTACCTAACAATGTCCTTTTAATCAGCAACCTTCAGGTAAAAGGTAAATATCTTTACGTGAGGGTAGATTATTTGAGTGAGAGCTTATGGTGAGATACCTCCCATATTCAGGCCTGGAGTTTAACAGCCCTCTTGGGATGGACTAGGAGGTGGGGATCACAGAGGGGACTATTAAAAAGGTGAGGAAGGCAGGAGGTGGAGTGCCCACCATCTTGCTGCTGCTATAGCATTTACCAGTGGCGGGGGAGGTGGAGGACAGCACTCAGAAGCCGAATGGGCAACATCCCCCACCACCAGTGGCACTGGGCCCTCAATCCTATGAGAGATTGTAAGAATAACCCTCGTGGCTTGCTGGAAAGTTCAGGTGGACACCTACCATTTGGGCACTCCAAAGTGGCAATGGCCACCTCCTTCTGTGGCAGCTGCTCACCTGCCTTCCACAACGTTGTTCCCACCCCCTCAGCAATGCCCACCTGCCTGGCTCCAGAGCCACTTACCTGATTGGAAGGGTGGCCTGCTTCTATTACATCCTTTCTGCCAGTTGTGGTGCCAGCAGTGGCCACTGCTTCCGATGATCATGTCTTCTAATTGTGCAGTGTAATTTAAAGTAACATTCAGTGCTCATTTCTATAACATTAGCAATCTTCTATCCTTCTGTTAGATTGCTTCCTTTCCGAGTTTAAAGGCTGAAGTATACCTGGATTAGAATCCATAGAATCCCTACAGTGCAGAAGGAGGCCATTTGGTCCATCGAGTCTGCACTGACCCTTCGAAAGAGCACTTTATCAGGCCCTCCCCTCTGCCCTATTCCTGTATCCCTGCACATTTACCATGGCTAATTCACCTAATCTACATATTTTTGGACATTAAAGGGCAATTTAACATGGCCGATGCATATAAACTGCACAGTCACCCAAGGCCAGATTTGAACCCATGTCCATGGCACAGTGAGACAGCAGTTCTAACCACTATACCACCCATTAATTGTAGATATTTCCAGAAGATAGCCACTAGAATAGAGAGGAAGGCACCAATGAGCAGATTCCCAGATCAGACACTCTAGGTGAGAAGTGACATTCTCAAAGTCCTGCTATTCAACAAAATGCTGATGTGACTCGGCAGTCCAAATTTTCCATTTGTTTAATGGGTGGAAGATCGAGGTTTGCAGGCCCAAATATTCCCAACCTGTGTCCCTGCAAATACCAGACCCCATCGGTTGCACCAGTGAATTTTCTATCAGGTATTTTTACTTTTTCTTTTACAGAGCTATTCGCCACCTACAATGTGTGGATTTTCCAGACAAACCAGCCTGCACCTGTATTTAGTCTGAAGATCACTTCATTTAATCCGATGGACATCTCAACTTCATTTAACATAATTTCTCTTGAGAGCTGATGTTGAATCAGTTGTAGTTTTGCACATGTTTGCTTGGGATTGCTGAAATTCTGCAAAAATGTGTTGCCAAATTCCTTTCAGATGGAAAAGATCTTTATTTAAATGTGAAGTCCGCACCCTGCACTCTCAAGATGGAGCTGTTCTTTTGACAGCAGTGCCGATTCTGAAATCTGTACTCTTAAGCTCTGCTGGGACTGAGATGTAGGTGAAATAGATTAATCTTTAAAAAAAAAGCCTAAAAATTGAACTTAAAAATAAATGAATTTACCTACCAATTGTTTTCTTCCATCCCTGCCCAGCAGGTGTTCAGTTGACTTCTGTGAACATCCCTGTTAACCAAATTTATGCTCCTAAAGCCTTTAAACATATTGCTAATAGTTTGAGAACCTCCTACTTTTGTGTCCTCAGCAAAAATGATCTAATTTTTGCAAGTCCCTATCTCACAGAGTCGAGCGGTGTGAATCAATCTCCTGCAAGACCTTCAGATGTTTTGCAGAAGTGGTAACACCACTGAACCCAGGATGACCCACATGTGTAACAGCGGGAAATGCTGAAGATGCTCAGCATGTCAAATATCATCTGGAGATATGCTGGCCTGCTGTTTCCAGCTTTTTGTTGCATAATTAACACAGTCTACAGTATGTACTTTCCCCCACTCCTTCAAAAAAAATTAGTAATTTATGCAGTCAGGCATTTGGAGAAACCATTTGAACTGATTCAATTTTTCAACAGGGAAAAGATTTAATTTCAAAATTCTGCTCCTTTTTTGATTGTAAATTCTATTATCAAACAACTTATTTTCAAGACTGTAAGGTTTCAGATCCCAGAATGCATATCAGAGTTGAATGATTTTATTAAGTTGACCGTTAACTTTTAAATTCTGAAAATGAATGAGCCAAACTTTGCACATCCCTAATTTTAATCAGTCCATCATTGGCATTCATATTTTCAGCTGCCAAGGCCCTAAGCTCTGGAATTCCCTTCCTAAACCTCTCTGCATTGGCATTCCCTTGCTAAAGCTCTCCACCTCTCTGTGTCACTTTTCTGTTTTAGGATGCTCCTTAAAATCAATTTGACCAACCTTTTGGTCACCTGCCCTATTGCCTCTTACGTGACTTGGTGTCAAATTTTGTTAATTTGCTCCTGCAAAGCACCTTGAGATGTTTTACAAGATTAAAGATGCAATATAAATGCAAGTTGTTATTGCTTCATTTATCTGCAATGGTGTGCATTAAAGGAAATATTGAGCATGATAGCCAATGGAGCATTCAGAACAATTATTAATAATGTAAACACCTGAATGACTAAATTTAAGCCCAGTTCAACAATTTATTGGATTTTATTTCTGAGTAATCAAGCTTTGGTTAGTAAAAGAAATCCTACTTTAATGACCAAGTGGGCTGTTCAAAAGAGTGAGAGTGGAAATATATAACGAAGAGCCATGATGTGGAGATGCCGGTGTTGGACTGGGGTGGGCACAGTAAGAAGTCTCACAACACCAGGTTTATTTGGAATCATGAGCTTCTGGAGCGCCGCTCCTTCATCAGGTTAGTGACCTGATGAAGGAGCAGCGCTCTGAAAGCTCGTGATTCCAAATAAACCCGTTGGACTTTAACTTGGTGTTGTGAGACTTCTTAATATGATGAAGAGGCACACTTCCCATCTTTCAGAAGTGGATGGGAAAGGAAGTCTGTCATTGGAATGAGATAGAAACAAAGACCATGACATTTTTCTGAGGTTGAACTACAACCTGAGTACAATACAGAAACATATAGAGATTGCTGCATACCGAGGGTGTGGGGAGGAGGAGGAAACCTCAGAAAGGCGCCACGTAGAGGGAAATGACAGCATCACTTCACTTCTTTCACCCCTAGAACATAGGGACAGTGTTGGAAAACATTCAATGGCTGTACAAGAGCAGGTAAGGTAAGATATGTGTCACAATACCTTTTCAATGTTGGGGACTAATTGTTCACCCTCTAATTAGGGACTATACATACCCTATCGTGCTTATTAACTCAACAATCTTTCAATGTACATGCTGCCGTCTTCTCCAACAGCACTTACTGACATGTAGAACTCTAAAACTCTATTCTCCACTTTAACAGATGCTACCAGCAGATTTGCTGCATCAGCAGTCTGCTGTGGCCTGAGAAACAACCCTCACGCACCACAGACCTCATGTCCTTGCCAGCTAGAGTATGCAGGATCAAGGCTGAGTCAGGATGTAATTTATTTGGCAAGAACCCACTCATGTATGAGGGCATCTTAGATTCCTATTAAAGGACAGCAATAGAAAATATGGGGCAGGATATAACAGATTTAACTCCTGGCACTATGCTGGGATGATTTTTGGGTCCAAATCTTGATCTCCCATTACTGGGTCTTCTGGTTGCTTTTTACAAGAACAAACCATTTAAGAGCCAACCTCTGTGCTCCTCAAGCATTTGGGGAGGACAGGCAGATGACGTGGCCATTTTGTCAGGGAAAGGATTTCTGTTTAAGAGGCTACAGGATTTTTCAGGCTGCAGCATCCACTGGAATAGAAAGGAGACTGGGGAAGGCTGCGTCCTGGACCCCTCATTCATATCAGGATGTCAAGCTGCAGTGAGCTGCACTCTCCTAAGGAGATGAAGAGAGGAGGATAACATCTGAAATAGTCATGGATGAAAATGGCCGAGGAGGTCAGCAGCAGCAGTGTGCTTGGGGACGGTGCACATAAAGGATTCAGCAGCTTGAGAAGGTGTTTAAGATGAATGTTATAACACTTTCAAATGGCAAACCCTTGACTTACCCAGCATTCCATTGCACAGCACTCCTCTGGTCATCTTGCAGCTCCACTCATTCCTCTCTTTCCAGGCATCACATCCTCATCTGAGCAATCAACACTCACAGTAACCCATATCCTATTACCCTCTCCCACTCATGCCTCACAGTGACCCTCCACAAATGGTGTCATTCCCTCTTCTCAGAATATCAGCAGCCACACCTCATTGCTTTCTCCCCTTGCAGGACAACGAGGCAAGAGGCAGCAATGTGGTGTGGGGACAGGGTGGGAGTGGACCTCCAGTGGCCCCCTTGTCAGGCATGGGCAATGCTTGCCCACCTACAGAGGGCTTGTCCGTAGGGGAAGGAAGTCTTTCACCATGACAATATAGATGTCGTACAGTAAGAAGTCTCACAACACCAGGTTAAAGTCCAACAGGTTTATTTGGTAGCAAATACCATAAGCTTTCGGAGCGCTGCCCCTTCGTCAGATGGAGTGAAAATCTGTTCTCCAACAGTGCACAGAGACACAACATCAAGTTACAGAATACTAATTAGAATGCAAATCTCTACAGCCAGCCAGGTCTTAAAGGTACAGATAATGTGGGGGGAGGGAACATTAAACACAGGTTAAAGAGATGTGTATTGTCTCCAGACAGAACAGCTAGTGAGATTCTGCAAGATCAGGAGGCAAGCTGTGGGGGTTACTGATAATGTGACATAAATCCAACATCCCGGTTTAGGCCGTCCTCATGTGTGCGGAACTTGGCTATCAGTTTCTGCTCAGCGACTCTGCGCTGTTGTGTGTCGTGAAGGCCGCCTTGGAGAACGCTTACCTGAAGATCCAAGGCTGAATGCCCGTGACTGCTGAAGTGCTCCCCCACAGGAAGAGAACAGTCTTGCCTGGTGATTGTCGAGCGGTGTTCATTCATCCGTTGTTGTAGCATCTGCATGGTCTCGCCAATGTACCATGCCTCGGGACATCCTTTCCTGCAGCGTATCAGGTAGACAACGTTGGCCGAGTCTCAAGAGTAGGTACCGTGTAACTGGTGATGGTGTTCTCACGTGAGATGATGGCATCTGTGTCGATGATCCGGCACATCTTGCAGATGTTGCTGTGGCAGGGTTGTGTGGTGTCATGGTCACTGTTCTCCTGAAGGCTGGGTAGTTTGCTGCGGACAATGGTCTGTTTGAGGTTGTGCACTTGTTTGAAGGCAACAAGTGGAGGTGTGGGGATGGCTTTGGCGAGATGTTCGTCTTCATCAATGACACGTTGAAGGCTCCGGAAGAGATGTCGTAGCTTCTCCACTCCGGGGAAGTACTGGACGGCGAAGGGTACTCTGTCCACCGTGTCCCGTGTTTGTCTTCTGAGGAGGTCGGTGCGGTTTTTCACTGTGGCGCGTCGGAACTGTTGATCGATGAGTCGAGCGCCATATCCTGTTCTTATGGAGGGCATCTTTCAGCGTCTGGAGGTGTCTGTTGCGATCCTCCTCATCCGAGCAGATCCTGTGTATTCGGAGGGCTTGTCCGTAGGGGATGGCTTCTTTTACGTGTTTAGGGTGGAAGCTGGAGAAATGGAGCATCATGAGGTTATCCGTGGGCTTGCGGTACAGTGAGGTGCTGAGGTGACTGTCCTTAATGGAGATGCGTGTGTCCAAGAATGCAACCGATTCCGGAGAGTCGTCCATGGTGAGTCTGATGGTGGGATGGAACTTGTTGATGTCATCATATAGTTGTTTCAGTGATTGCTCACCATGACTCCAAAGGAAGAAAATGTCATCGATGTATCTAGTGTATAGCATCGGTTGAAGGTCCTGTGCGGTGAAGAAGTCTTGTTTGAACCTGTGCATGAAGATGTTGGCATATTGAGGTGCGAATTTTGTCTCCATGGCTGTTCCGTGTGTCTGGATGAAGAACTGGTTGTTGAAGGTGAAGATATTGTGGTCCAGGGTGAAGCGGATGAGTTGTAAAATTGCATCTGGAAACTGGCAGTTGACGGCATTGAGTACTGAGGCCGTTGCAGCAATGCCATCATCGTGGGGGATGCTGGTGTAGCGTGCCGAGACATCCATTGTGACGAGGAGTGCTCCTGGTTCAACTGCTCCATGTGTGTTGAGTTTCTGTGGGAAGTCCGTAGTGTCGCGACAAAAGCTGGGGGTTCTTTGTACAATGGGTTTCAAGATGCCCTCGACATAGCCGGAGAGGTTCTCGCACAGGGTTCCATTTCCTGAAACAATGGGACGGCCGGGTGTGTTTGCCTTGTGTATTTTTGGGAGGCAGTAGAGATCTCCAATCCGTGGAGTACGTGGGATGAGAGCACAGAGGGTGCTCTGAAGGTCCGGATCAAAGGTTTTGATCAGAGTGTTGAGTTGACGGGTGTGTCCTTTGGTCAGATCTGTGGGTAACTGTCTGTAGTGTTCCTCGTTGTTCAGTTGTCGGTACACTTCTTTGCAGTAATCCGTTCTGTTCAGTATGACGATGGCCCCTCCTTTGTCTGCTGGTTTGATGACAATGTTGCGGTTGGTCTTGAGAGCGTGGATGGTGTTGCGTTGTGCTTGGGTGATGTTCGGTGCTGTCTTGTGAGTGCGGCTGATGAATTTGGTGTTGACGCACCTCCTGATGGCTTGGGCATACATGTCAAGTCGAAGGCAGCGGCCTTCCGGAGGAGTCCAATTCGACTCTTTCTTCTTCGGTTGCACTGCGGGTCTCTCTGTCTGCTGTTCCGGTTCATTAGCTGTCTCATTGTGTTCGCTGTTGGCCTCTTGGGGTTTGTGGAAGAACTCCCGCATCCTCATTCGCCTGATGAATTCCTCTGTGTCCGCTGATGGGGTCTATTTTGGTGGTGGGGCAAAAGTTGAGCCCTCAGCTGAGAACTTCGATTTCATCTGGCTGAAGTGTGTAGTCCGATAAGTTGACAATGGACTTTCCTGCAGTGGTACTGTTTTCTACTGTGGTACCGGGGGAGGCTTGGTTGCTGCTGGTGGTGATGCCGAGTTTCTCAGGTTTTCTGTTCTTGGTGTGCATGTAGATGGTGGAGTTCCTTTGTCTCGTCTGCTTGGCAGAGTTTCGCAGCTGGTCTGCGTCCTGAGCGCAAGTTGAGAATATGGATTCGATCTTGGTTTCCAGGCTGCGGCGTTTGCTGTAGAGTTGGTGTATGAGGTGTTTGAGGAGGGTGAGAGAGGTGCGACGGCAAAGTCTCTCAGCGTAGTCTGTGTTAAAGGTTGACCTGAGTGGGTTCGTGATCCGTAGTCCTTTCGGTATCTTGTCTGCTTTCTTGCATGTTATTGATGAAGACGAACATCTCGCCAAGGCCATCCCCACACCCCCACTTCTTGCCTTCAAACAACCACGCAACCTCAAACAGACCATTGTCCGCAGCAAACTACCCAGCCTTCAGGAGAACAGTGACCACGACACCACACAACCCTGCCACAGCAACCTCTGCAAGACGTGCCGGATCATCAACATGGATGCCATCATCTCACGTGAGAACACCATCTACCAGGTACACGGTACCTACTCTTGCAACTCGGCCAACATTGTCTACCTGATATGCTGCAGGAAAGGATGTCCCGAGGCATGGTACATTGGGGAAACCATGCAGACGCTACGACAACGGATGAATGAACACCGCTCGACAATCACCAGGCAAGACTGTTCTCTTCCTGTGGGGGAGCACTTCAGCAGTCACGGGCATTCAGCCTTGGATCTTCAGGTAAGCGTTCTCCAAGGCGGCCTTCACGACACACGACAGCGCAGAGTCGCTGAGCAGAAACTGATAGCCAAGTTCCGCACACATGAGGACGGCCTAAACCGGGATGTTGGATTTATGTCACATTATCAGTAACCCCCACAGCTTTCCCCCTGATCTTGCAGAATCTCACTAGCTGTTCTGTCTGGAGACAATACACATCTCTTTAACCTGTGTTGAATGCTCCCTCCACCCACATTATCTGTACCTTTAAGACCTGGCTGGCTGTAGAGATTTGCATTCTAATTAGTATTCTGTAACTTGATTTCTGTGTCTGTGCACTGTTGGAGAACAGATATCCACTCCATCTGACGAAGGGGCAGCGCTCCGAAAGCTTATGGTATTTGCTACCAAATAAACCTGTTGGACTTTAACCTGGTGTTGTGAGACTTCTTACTGTTTCAGGATACCCTCAACGTAGCCAGAGAGGTTCTCACACAGGGTCCCATTGCCTGATATGATGAGACGGCTGGGTGTGTTGGCCTTGTGTATCTTCAGGAGGCAGTAGAGATCTCCAACGCGGGGAATACGTGGGATGAGAGCACGGAGGGTGCTCTGAAGGTCCGGATCAAAGGTCTTGATCAGTCTGTTGAGTTGACGGGTGTGTTCTTTGGTAGGATCTGCGGGTAACTGTGTGTCGTGTTCCTTGTTGTTCAGTTGTCGGTACACTTCTTTGCAGTAACCCGTTCTGTTTGCATTCCAACCATTATCTTGTAAATTGAGTTTGCGTCTATGTATGCCCTATTTGTGAACACAACTCTTCACTCACCTGAAGAAGGAGCGACACTCCAAAAGCTTGTGCTACCAAATAAACCTGTTGGACTTTAATCTGGTGTTGCGAGACTTCTAACTGTGCCTATCCCAGTCCAACGCCGGCATCTCCACATCATGTTTAAGGACTCAGAACCTTCCAACTGGGTGATGTTGTCCATCTCATTTTCCCCGTGGAAAGGAAGGGAAAGCTGCTGCTGGAGTACAATGATGAGCCCCCTGCCCTTGGCACACAGCAGAGTTTGATGGTGGAACTGCATTCCCTGTTGATCCAAAAGCTGACAGCGGGGAAGTGCAGGAGTAGGTGGAGGATTTGTTGTCGGGAGATAAGTGCCTTCCGAGTATTTGACAATCATCTGTTAGGCAGTAATGACACCGTTTGACAGAAGGAGTTCTTTAAACAGCAGCCTCTTAGCTGGCCATGGCTGGATCTCTCTGGTGTAACTGTTTAAAATCTTTCTAGCCCAATGAAGAAATTCTTCCTTCTGTGCATACACAGCGAGCGGGGACACAGCGAGCGGGGACACAGTGAGGGGACACAGTGAGGAACTGCTTCCCTCTGCAAAGAGGGAATAAAAAAGACACTTTCCATGACCAGCAAATGTCTCTCTCTGAGTGTCTTACAACCGGATAAGTGGTGTTGTAATGTAGGAAATTCAGCAACTGATTTACTCAGCCAGCTCCCACACAATAATGTGATAATGAGCAGGTAATTTGTTTAATGATGGTGTTGACTGAGGGATAAATATTGGTGTAACTCCCTTGCTCTTTTTCAGAATAGTGCCGTGGGATCTTTTTTATCAACCTGAGCAGGCAGATGGGGGGCTTGGGTTTAATGTCTCATCTTAACGGTAGCACTTCTGACAGTGCAGCGGAGCTCCCTCAGTACTGCACTGGAGCAGCCTTATTTATTTTTGTGATTCTGAGGCAGGTGAGTTACAATCCATGTGCAAATCACTCTTAACAAGCTTAGGGAGGCAGAGAGGTTAGCACTGTTGCCTCACAGTGCGAGGGACTGGGTTCAATTCCTGGCTTGAGTCATTGTTTGTGTGGAGTCTGCACATTCTCCCCGTGTCTGCGTGGATTTCCTCTGGGTGCTCCAGTTTCCCCTCTCAGTCCAAAAGACATGCTGATTCAGTGCACGGGCCATGCTAAATTCTCCCTCAGTGTATCTGAACAAGCGCCAGAGTGTGGCGACTAGGGGATTTCATTGCAGTGTTAATGTAAGCCTACTTGTGACACAAATAAATAAACGTTACGTACTTCAATGAGCTCCTGCCTCAGCTGCAGGCTTTTCTGACTTCACCTTCAACCCATTTTATGAAATGACGTAAGGATGTCAGCCCTGGTAAAATTCAGCCTATGGTGTCAGATGTTCACATCGGGAGGGATCACCAACAATTCCCACCCATCCCCACCCAGTCCTCCCCAGGCCTCCCCACTTTATAGTGGGGCAGATTGAAACATTGTGGCAGAAGGTAAGCAGGGGGTCAGGAAACTCCAAGAAATCTCTCCCCTTCGGCACGTTCCATGTTTGGAACAGGGAGATATTTTGATGTCTCCACCTGGCTTTCTAACAGCAGGTCTTTAATGCTTGAGTTCATTTCACACACAGCCAGTCAGATGGGGGCCTTTCGGGCTCATTGTGTTGCATGAGCAAATTATGAAAAGTATTTGGTTTAAATATAAAATTCATCTTTTACTTCAGCATTTCACAATTTTGCATCAAAAGGATTAAACATGCCCATATCTGGAATATCCAGCTAGGCCAATAAATGAGTAGGAGAATGTTAACCACTACAGCTCTGAAAGAAGAGAATAATGGCAATGATCTTTTTAGTGGGTATTATAAGCATAAGGAAGATAGAATCAGGAATTATGAACCTATGTGCCCAGTATCCAGGGTAACCAACCATCCCCTATTTTACAGGATTGTTCCATATTTGAGACCACTGTCCTGTGTCCCTGGCTGCATTGTGTGCTTTTCCGTAATTCAGTCTTTTAAATCTCACACGTGCACAGTACACTCTGTCCTCCTGTTTCTGTATTTTCACAGTTCGGGCCAATCCCCTCCCCCATTTTCACAACTCTGGCATCATGCTCCCTCCCACTCTCACAGCTCTGACACCCCCTTGCCTCTCATGCAGAGTGTCCCTTAAACTTCTCCATGAGTGTTGGCCACTCTACCAGTTCCAGATGGCATTCACACACTGAATGATTACAGATATACCTATTGTGAGGTGTGTTCATCTATCTTGGCTCGTGGAATGGGTCTTGGTTCTTTGACAGGATGCAGGCATACTCTGGAATCTGCTTAATACTTCTTTATTAGTACTGCATCTAAACAAGTTGTAGAGCAGGCATGTGACTGTTACGCAACCTCGCTCTCTCAGAGAGAAATCTAACACATGATTGACATGTCACTGGTATGTTATCAATGTTATACATTAACATATTCCATCTGTTAACCTTTTATACAACATCTCCCCCCCAAAGTATACTATTCTACTTTTGAACAACAACATGAAATGATGGGGGTGACTTTGTACCCACGTTCGCCACGATTTCAAATGGCAACGTGGGTGCAAAATTTCACAAGAACCGGCGAGCGAGATTCTCGCTGGCGAAATCTTGTTTCCCAATTTTTCCCACCCCTCATTGCTGATATAACAAGGTTCCCGCACAGAAAGGGCAGGAACCTTATTTCCATATATTTCAATATATTTGCATCTTATTAAAGGCCTTTCTCGCCAGTTGATCCCCCTCACTGAATATTCATACCCGCCGATGTAACATCATTTCGGCAAGATTTACAAAAGGTATTTTAAAATGGGATTCAGTTGAGAGGAACCCACAGGAGGTACCAAGGTCAGTATAGCCCCCAGGGGAGAGGAACATGTCTGAGTAATGCCCTGGCACTGCCATGTGGAATGGGTTGGTAGAGCCACCCTGCCAGGGCCACCCTGCCACTGCCACCTGGCAGTGTCAGGGGGCAGTGCCAAGGTATAATTGCCAGGTGTGGGTCCTCTGGGGCCCCCATAGAAGGGGATCCTCTTATGTGTGTTGGGGGGGGGTGCCCCAATACTTGTGTGGTTGTGAGGTGGAGAGAGAGCCCTGAGACTTCCGTGGTTGAGAGAGTGGGGAAGAGAGCCCCTGAAACCTCCATGGTGGTGAAGGGGGTCACCCCGATGCTCATGGGGCAGTCCTCTGTGTTGGTGAGGGTGTGGGGGTGAGTTTATTTCTAGTGCAAATCGGGGCACCCCTTCAAGATGGCATCTCGATCTTTGTGGAGCTGGCCTTGCCAGCTCTATCAGGCCCTGCCCCACCAGAGTAACAGCCCCGAGATATTTTTTATGCAAATCTGGTCTGAAAACCCAGCTGTGGATCTGGAGAGATACATGGTGGGTCCCAGTCAGAGTCTGACATTTTGACAAATTTTGGTAAAATTCCCCCTTAGGTTATGGGCAGCATGGTGGCACAGCAGTTAGCACTGCTGCTTCACAGCACCAGAGACCCAGGTTCAATTCCCGGCTTGGGTCACTGTGCGGAGTTTGCACGTTCTCCCTGTGTCTGCGTGGGTTTCCTCCGGGTGCTCCGGTTTCCCCCCACAGTCCAAAAGATATGCTGGTTGGGTGCATTGGCCATGCTAAATTCTCCCTCTGTGTACCCGAACAGGTGCTAGAGTGTAGCGACTAGGGGATTTTCACAGTAACTTCATTGCAGTGTTAATGTAAATCTATTTGTGACGCTAATAAATAAACTTAAAACTGAACTTAATTATTTACATTGCATTTCCATAATTTCCTTTGTACAACTTTGAATCAACGATGGAGAAAGATTGGAAATGAAGGCAGCAAACTTGACAAGCAGGGAGATGCTGTTGTTTTTTAATGAGAGATGCTTTGCAAAGGACCCCCAGGCACAAGAAAAGGCATCAAAGAAAAGCCACTAACATTAAATTGAACATTCCTGTCCAAGTCCAAGTCCAAATCGTACTCTTTCCCCTCCCCAAGTCACAGTCCTGAGGAATTTAAGCTCCCACGGTATTCTTGGCTCTGAGGGAAGACATTTTGGAGACATGAGGACTTTTTCGGCATCTGGTAGGATATCATCATCTGCGGATTCGGAGAGTATTGCTGAGAAATGGAGTGCGGGTCACAAGATGACTGTTTGCAAGGACAATGAAGATTTTACAATGAAAGACTGAGGCAATCAGAGACTGAGGAGGCATTGAAGATCTGAGATTTCAAAGTACTTCGCTGATGAAGGAATGAACGATCAACTTCCTGTGAGACTATCAGGGAAAGAAGAGATGATTTGCCCATCATATTTTAAGAGGAATGTCAACATTCAGCAGGCAGTGGAAAGAGAGACACACTTTGCTCTTTCCAAGGTTTCTCAACTCTAGGCTGTGGGGAAAAATTGTTGAGGACATGGAGACAAAACAGTATCATCCTTAGTAATGAGATGAATTTCCTGTAGGCAATCAATTCGAGGACAAGGTGCTATACAGGATTCCGCAGCTTCAGGACTGCTAAAGATTCTGCCAGGGCTTCTATGTCACTCTTTAATTCTGAAGGGGAGGAGACTTTCAGCCAGGACTGAAGAATGGCTACCAATTGACTTTCACACTTGGAAAGTACTAGCTCTTGAGCGATATGATCATCTATTGACTCTGACCTGGACTTAGGCATTCTCTGTGGAAGAACCTTCATGACAAACAGGAAATAAAGTAGACAGTACATCTGCAGATTCAGTGGAACTGATCTAAATGCTGCTCAGCCTCTAAAATACAGCTGCTTCTTCTAAAAAGAAAACAGAGGGGGCGATCTTACCAAACAAATTCAAAGTGCTGAACAAGCATGAAAATGGGAGTTTCGGATCCGTTTGTTTGGCGAGAGAAAAATTCAGTTAGAATTTAAATATTAAAATCAGCCTTGCACTGGCGAGGCTGATTACCCCAGCAGATTGAGACCAGTAAGATCGCGAGAGGCGAGAAATCAGTTGTTCGCCTCTCTGGTGATCTTACTGGCTCGCCACACCAGTTGACCAGCTTGATGAGCCAGTAAGATCACCCCCAGAGACTTCGGTCAGGATTTTCCAGTCCTGCCCTTGGCTGGGATCTTCAATGGACTCTAAGCTAGTTCACTGTATCTCCTGCTGTGTGTCCCGCCACGATGGGGCCAAAAAATCCCAGCCTTTATCTGGTGCATCCAACAATGGGAAAGATGAATCATTCTCTGGGACCTCAATGTCCAACAGATCACACAGTACTGCAAGGAACTCTTCCCGATCAATCGCCAGGAAGATACAATTCAGGTCCAACAGGTTTTCACGGAGATGGCCACCACCTGCTGCCTGTACCCTCTGTCCGTGGCCTGGCTTCATGATTAACACATGATGCACTTTCACTGACTTCATTAGTGAAAACAAGAGATATTTATTAATAGGGATTGTACAGCAGCCTCATGACTGCAGCTAGCTTCCCAAACTGTCTCTTTGCTTAAGAAGTCTTTCTCATCATGGAGTCATTCCACCCCCTGAATCCCGATTGATCACACAGGCCATGTGACCCATACTTTACTGTGTTACCGTTAAAGGGACAATCACCACAAGAGGCCAAATCACTTTGAAGCTCGGCCTTTATTAAATGAAACTGTCAAGTTCTGTGGGTCAAGTAGAAGTCCAAATGCAGTACATTGGATTCAAACTGACCTGAGACAAACTGGAAGTAGACAGTAAGTACGGTCTGTGGAGGCCAGTGGGAGAAAGGGTTAAGGTGAGTTGTTGTTGTAGAGAAAAGAGATATGCAGTGTTGCACCAGCCCAGCAGATTTTTGTAGGTCCAGAGGAGCATTAATGGTGCGGTAAGTTTAATTTTCAGGGTGCTTTTGTCAATTTAAACCCAATCCCTAAAAATGTTGCTGTGTTATGAAAGTTGAGGGTTTGGCTTGTTACTATAAAGGGCAGCTGCGTGATTGAAACTTCCTTACTGACTGGTATGAAGGTATTGTTCTCCCACATTTCCATAACTAGTTCTTGATGGATTATATTGAAGAATATTGGCAGCTACAGTTGTCTGGCAGGTTTGGGAATGGAAAAGTAAAGAGAATTAAAACTGAACCAAAAATATTTACCAGCATGTAAACTGGTCAAACCTGAGCATGACTGGTCAAACTTCCAAGAACTATTATAAGTTTATAATACATTAACAGCTGATTCTTTTAAGCCTTTGTTATCTTGGAAGGTTGATTAAACTTTTATGGTTCTAATCTTTGTGTTTTGCTTGGTTATAATTATTCAAAGATCTTCTGTTTGATTGGGCACAATCAAGATTGAGCACAGATAGTCAGGGGAGGAGTTTGCAAAGTTATAAACCCAGGGAATGATTAAAGGGTGCAGCCTTCAGCACTAATCCAGTGTCACAGAAGAAACAACAGCTTGTAGATGTCTTTTCTGAATACCCTGAACCTTACAGGTAAAGACAAGTCAGTAGGTAATGTAACTATCTGTGGTGAGCTGGTTTTTCTCCAAATCCTACTTAATTGGTTTGTAAATGTTATTCATTCTGAAGTGAATAATATTTACTGAAGCAATTATCTTATTTAGTGGCTTACTCTCATTGTTCTAACTTATAACTAAGTTCTGTTGCAAAATGCTACCAGCGCGGTGTTGTATGTAAAGAAAAATCACAAACATATGCACCCAAGTTTTAATACTTAGCTTCATTCAGCCAAAATCACATTTTTAATAGCATTATCTTGGGATTTGTTTTGTGGCATAATTTTGAACTTGATTGCCAGGGTTAGATACATCTGACTGTCACCCAGCATCAGTGTAAATGTTCAATATGTATTTTAAGGAGCATTGGAAATCAGGAGTTAGAAGCAAAGTGAGAAATATTATTCTCTCTCGCTATAGGAAATGTGTTAATCGTGTTTGTGTGGGCACTTTGTCTCCACTTATTAATATTAAAAGGAAAATAAATTTATAAAGGTGAGTTAAGTTAGTTCCATGCGCAATATTTTTCACCTGCTATAACCTCACAACAGGATAGAGCTGTGGCTCAGTTAATAGCAACCTCTCCTCTGAGTCAGAAAGTTCTGGGTTTAAGCCCTGCTCCTGGCCATGAAGATGCAAATGAAGGCTGGCATTGCAGTGCAAGACTGAGACATTAAACTGGGTTCATTCTGCCCCCTCATGTCAGCATTAAATATCCCATGCCCGATTTTGAAAAAGAGCGGGGAGTTATTCCAAATATTTATCTCTTGATTGGCACCACAAAACAAATGCTCACATTGCAGTTTGTGTAAACTTGCTGTATCCAAATTGTCCACCATGTTTCCTACATTAGAACGTAGACTAACATTCAAAAGTACTTAATTGACTGTAAAGTGCTTTGAGGTATCTGGGCATCATGAAGGGTGCTATATAAATACAAGTCTTTTTATAACTACAGTGAGGAGAACGACCCTATATTTATCAAGATACATGACTGATAAATAAAATACTCCAAAGTAATGCATATTAGGGACATTAGCGTGAGTGTAATAACCTTTTATTTTGCTTTGAAATGTTGTCATAGGTTAGGTTCAGGTAATCCGCAATGACATTTTGAATGTTATTTTTGCCATATAAATTAAATTCTGTCCAGGTTGTGCTCTCAAATCTGTTTAAAATGTGGCTTCTACGACCTGTAAAATTGTGGGCCCCGCTTCCTGCCTCCCACCTTTGGCAGCCATGCCTACAGCAACTGTCAAAACCACAAGTCCTGAAATTTCCTCCTGAAATCTCCCATTCTCTCTTTTCTTCTTTACAATGCTCCTTACAACCTTTGATCAAGCTTTAAGTTGTCTGGTTTAATATCACCTTGTGCAATCCTGTAGCAAAGGTTTTGTTTTATTGCTTCTAAGCAGCTTGGTATGTTTTATTATGTTAATGATAAGACGAGGGCAGCATGGTGGCACAGTGGTTAGCACTGCTGCCTCACAGGGCCAGGGACCCAGGTTCGATTCCCAGGTCACTATCTGTGTGGAGTCTGCACGTTCTCCCTGTGTCTGCGTGGGTTTCCTCCCACAGTCCGAAAGACGTGCTGGTTAGGTGCATTGGCCATGCTAAATTCTCCCTCAGTGTACCTGAACAGGCACCCGAGTGTGGCGACTAGGGGATTTTCACAGTAACTTCATTGCAGTGTTAATGTAAGCCTACCTGTGACACTAATAAATAAACTTAAAACTTTAAATAAGTTTGTTGTTATCGAATCTGTCCTATGAAACAGGCCAGCCATGATGTTATTGAAGGTGGAGCAGACTCCAGGGTTTAACATTTGCTTCTATTCTGAATGCTCATAGGTTTAAAAAATGGTTGACCATGTGAGTGAATGTACAAAAGGTTTTAGGTTTTTGATCATGTAGTCGAGGTGTTTGGTTGAAGAGATGGAACAGAGAAGAGATGTCATGTATCCACAGAGAGGAAGAAGGCCTTTCAGATACACTCTCTGGAGTATTGGGAAGAAATAGTGGCAGAGATCAATGCTGGGAGTTTTGCACCATGAACATGGATGTAGCGCAGGAAGAAATGTAATGATCTCTCAGAGATGTCAAGGTGAATGAGTTCACCTCAAATGACACATCCTGCCACCTGCACCAGTAATCCGCAATTCAATTCATTACACCGCCATCTCTCATCTGCCAATAATCTCTATCAATCAGGATCCAACCCTGCCATTTAAATTCTTTATCTTACCCGCATACACTTAGCACTGTCAGAAACCTTACACCCTACACAAGAAGCAAAGCCACTAATGCACAAGGGTGATGAATTTGTTTTTTGTATGCATTATGTCCTGATTTAATTCATAAATTTGGATTGGAATATACATTTTCTACTAGCTTTGTACTGTCCCAAAGAAGAGAATGTGGTAGTCAGTGAGAGAGAAAGTATAAGAAATGTGAGACCATGTACGAATGGGGAATTATAGCTGAGGTTACTGGCATTGCTCATTGATTACATAGTTCTCAGGCTGTATCCTCGCATCCTCCTTCTATTCCTCAATCTCCAGTTGCACCCCCTTTTGCTTGTTGCTTCTCATCTGAAAGGCAGTGGTAAGGTTTGTTCCCACATAATTACCATGCAACACATCACCACTAATTTGATGCCCACTCTTTTAGAGTACAGTGTGGTTCTTCCAGAGCAGTTCAAACAGTAGAAACATTGCTTGTGGATGCTGATAGGTTCCCTGTGGTAGCATGGGAAGGCCTGTTGTGCATGTTGGCATCGGTCCCATATGGGAATCCTAACCATTTCATAAGTGGGTAACACTTGTCATCTAGGAGCCACAGTGGTTCAATTGCCACAGAATGAAGGAATTATGACTCCTGCCAGGATAGCAGACATTAATCGGCATGATAAGATGCCTGTGGTTACGCAATGGCTGCACGTTGAGGGTGTGGAATCCCTTTGTATTAAAGAAAATGCCCGAATTTCCATGAGATACGCACAAAGCAATATGCGTGCAAGCAATGGCATCCTGCATCATAGGGGAAATCTCTAATTATCACACACTTGTCACTAGCAAGAGAGCATGAAGTGGAGCTACATCTCTTTGTATAGTCTTCCCTTTGTGCAATAGAATATTGAAAACTGAGAGATTTTACTTATTTCCAGCCTGGAGGGAGCCCAATACATAAAGGTTAAGAGCCACTGCAATCTTGAGAGCTACAGGCAATGCTGTCCTTGCTTAAAGTCGCAGTGGGCAGATTTCAGTCTTTCGTGAAGTGCAGATGTCTCAAGCACTGATCATTGCTGAAGTTGAGGTAAGAGCATTGTTCTCCAAAGCCCATTTGGCAGATAAACTACTCCACTCTCCCTCCCTTTTCCACCAACTATTCCTGCTCTGCGTGGTCTCTTTTCTTTCTCCCAGTAAAACTCAATTCCAAGTGGAAGATCTAACCAGCCACCCATGTCTGAAAGAAGCTTGTTCTCTGCAGCCTTTAAATAACCAAAAACCTACTTCAACAGCAACCGGAACAGCCCCTGTGGACTATTGGAACATTTGACAAGTATAAAAACACACAACATTGCACCAACGGCCAGAACAAATAATCAGTAACTCACTTGGAAGTAGTTTGTGATTTACTTAGCAGAGCTTTGGGGTTTTGGGTGGGTGTGCACTTGGTGCATGTGATGGAATTTGAAGATGACAGTGCTGGCGTCAAATCATTGTTGCACACTGGTTTCATAATACCGTGGATGGCCATTAGGGGATCTTGCGAGCCTCTTTATCAAGTTGGTGTCTGATGCATTCAATGCGTTCATTTCACAAGTGTGGGTACACATTTCAAATGTCATTTTGCAGTGTTTGGAGGCTGAGTAGAAGCCAAGAATTGGGTGCTCCCAGTGCTCCATTTCAACTCTGTTACTTAAAATATCAATAGGTTACGTTCTTTGTCTGACTGTGAACATGTTTATATGTCTAAGACAGTCCTTTACAAAGTGGTAACTCCTGTCGTGCAGCCAGGATTGTTTATTCCTTGAATATGTAAGCCCACTCTTATTCCTTACCCACTGGAATAAACTAAATTATTATTTTTCGCAGTAATGTAGATAAGGCAGGGGAGTAGGACTAGGTAGAGGGCTTTGGGGCTGAATGGCCTCCTTCTGCACTGTAAAGATTCTGTGAATATCTATTTTTTTATTGCTATTAATAGGTTTGCTCCTCGGACTCATACTGCTGAGCCATACAGAGAGGACAGGAGCAAAGGATAAATCCAATGTTGTTCAGAAGGGGAAAGGATCAACAGCCAAACTGAAAGAAATAATGATTGGCAGATGCTTCAACTACCTTGGAACCATAAATCCCAATGCAGGGTAGGTCAATTTATCATTCTTACAGCATTACAGCACATCATAAACTCTCAATTTCTTGGAAGAAAATACTTGAGCCAACTTTCATTTATTGCAACAATTAAAAGCCTTAACCAGTAAAAATATATGGGTCGTCAGCTCATTTGGCTAGATGGCTAGTCCAGGATGCGGAGCAATGCCAACAGTGTGGGTTCAATTCCTATGCCGGCTGAGGTTAACTTTCATTTTCTTCATTTGTGGGACATGGGCATTGCTGGTTGGCCAGCATTTACTGCCTATCCCTAGTTACCCTTGGAGGGCAGTTCAGAGTCAACTACATTGCTGTGGCTCTGGAGTCACATGTAGGCCAGATCAGGTAAGGATGGCAGATTTCCTTCCTGAAAGGACATTAGTGAACCAGATGGGTTTTCCTGACAATCAACAAAAGGTCTCGTGGTCATTCAGTAGATTCTTAATTCAATTTTTTATTGAATTCAATTTCACCACCTGCCTTGTGGGATATGAACCCAGTCCCCAGAATATTAGCTGAGTTTCTGGTCTAGCAATAATACTAGTAGGCCATTGCCTAGTTTTGATTTGATTTGATTTATTATTGTCACATGTATTGGTATACAGTGAAAAGTATTGTTTCTTGTGCACCATACAGACAAAGATCAATTTAATGCAAGGTAGGACCATTCAAAAGCCTGATGACAGCAGGGAAGAAGTTGTTCTTGGGCCGGTTGGTACGTGACCTCAGACTTTTGTATCTTTTTCCCAATGGAAGAAGGTGGAAGAGAGAATGTCCGAGGTGTGTGGGGTCCTTAATTATGCTGGCTGCTTTGCCGAGGCAGCGGGAAGTGTAGACAGAGTCAATGGGATGGTTTGCGTGAAGGATTGGGCTTCATTCACGACCTTTTGTAGTTTCTTGTGGTCTTGGGCAGAGCCGGAGTCATACCAAGCTGTGATACAACCAGAAAGAATGCTTTTCATGGAGCATCTGTAAAAGTTGGTGAGAGCCATAGCTGACATACCAAATTTCCTTAGTCTTCTGAGAAAGTAGGCCTTCTTAACTATAGTGTCGGCATGGGCGGACCTGGACAGGTTGTTGGTGATCTGGACACCTAAAAACCTGAAGCTCTTGAGCTCTTATTCGTGAAGGCCTTGCCTTCTAACCTTGCCCCTCACTTGAGGTGTGGTGGTCCTTGGATTACATCACCACCTGTCAACTTTCTCTCAAAGGCGAGATCAGCCTATGGTCCTCTAGGACTGTGGTGACATCTTGCGTCATACAGGGAATTAACTTGTTTGCAAAGTATGTGTAAATAGTACACTCCAGTGACCTTCTACAAAACTCCCTTTAGCAAATACAAAACACTTTCTAATGTTCAGTTGCTAGACAACTGACTCATGAATAGGAGAAAAATACAAGCAGATTGACTTTGGCACTCTTTCAATATGATATCTGCCTTTTTGTACATAAAACTCAAAAACAAGTTTAATCAAAATTGTGGAAGTCCAAAAGATAATTTGCACAATTTATTTTTAAGTGAGGTGTGTAATTATAAGTATGGTGTTTTATTTTAATTTCTCTTCCTCTTTTGCTGTTTCTCACGATTCTTGCTAAGTATTTTCCTGTTGCCATAATAAAATAATTTTTTAAAAAGGTTGGTTCACAAAATTGAAGCTCATGGAATGGGAGGGTCAGTGTCAGCTAATGTGAGGTGTTGCATTTTGGCAGAAGGGATAGGGAGAGATAATATAGACTGATCTATAACGCAGAGCTAAAGAATGGGAAGAAACAGAGGAACCTGGTAGTTCATATGCATAGTTTTTTGAAGGTGTGAGAGCGTACTGAAGAAGTAGTTAGAAAATCACATGGGATCTTGGGCTTCATAAATAGATGTATTGAGTAAAAAAACTGGGAGGTCTTCTTGAACTTTTATAAAGCTCTGGTTAGGGCACAACTGAAGTAGTGTGTCCAATTCTAGTCACCACATGTGGAATGACGTGGGGTCCTTGAGGGAATGCAGAAGAGCTTTACCAGAAAGGTTCCAGGGTTGAAGAGTTTTGCTGTAAGGTTGGGTTGGAGAAGCTGGGATTGTTCCTTTTATTCATAGAATTTACAGTGCAAAAGGAGGCCATTCGGCCCATTGAGCTTGCACCAACAATAAATCACTAATCAAAGCAAAGGAGATTGGTTGGGAGAGAGGGAGTCACCTGAGTGTGAGGAGAGTTGATAGAGTTGTACAAAGTTATGACAGGTTTAGTTAAGATAGACAGAGAACAGCTGTTCCCATTAGCCAATGGAGCAAGATTAGGGGACACAAAATTTAGATTTTGGGCAAGAGATTTGGGGGGGTGGGTGGAATATGGGGAAGAACATTTTCACAAAGTGAGTGGTAATGATCTGGTGCCTGTGAGGGTGGTTTAAGACAATCAATGATTTCAAATAGAAATTGGATGAAAATAAACTTGCAGGGTTATAGTGTTAGAGCAGGAGACTGAGGCTGACTGGATTGTTCTGCAGAGAACCAGCATAGACTCGATGGGTCAAATAGCCTCTTTCTGTGCTGTAATAACTCTGTAAACACTTGTGAAAATTACACTTAACTTAATTACACTTAAAATAAAGGTTTCAGCATTGCTGAAACCTTTCTATTTGACAACACGCAGAGAGGGTTAGAGGGTCTTCAGAATCAGCAACACGCTCTGTGGTAGATTTTAAGTATTGGGCTGGTGGCTGCTGGAGGTTACACCCAACCACCTGATGATAATACTGGCAGAAAGTCAGGTCCATTTCGAGGAACAAACTTCATTAACATATATGCAGAAAGCTCTATACCTCAAACAGCCAGCACGATATTAGCCAGCCCAGAGGCCCGATCTGGCCTGGGCAAGGTTGGTCACTGAGGTGAAAGAGCTTTTGGGGAGGGGGGGGGTAGGGGAGCAGAGAATGGGAGCAGCCCACCTTACCGGGGGAGTCTAGAGAAGCACTCGCTTACCTCGAAGAGTTTCTCCTGTTTCACAAGTTTATTCGTTACTATTAACAGGCAGGTGAAATATGATGGGTATTTGGGAACAGAGTGGAAAATCCACCACCTCCATTGTGATTGCCCCTCCTGTGTGCTGATCATTTGTGGCTAGGCAAGCTTTGCATTGCTTGTTCACTTGACACATTGGGCCTGATTTTACCATTTTGATTCTAAGTGCTGAATCTGGGCGCAATTCAGATCCGACTTGGAAAACTGTTCTCAGCATTGTCTTAAACCACCCTCACAGGCACCGGATCATTACCACTCACTTTGTGTAAATGGTTTTCCTCACGTTCCACCCGCCCCCCCCCCCCCCCCCCCCCCCACATCTCTTGCCCAAAACCTGAATTTTGTGTCCCCTAATTTTGCCCCCATACGCACTCAGCCTGAAAAAAAATTGCAAGTCTGAATCGCCCTGTGGACGGGGCTTATCGCGCCCGAAACGCTGCTGCTCCGATCGGAGCTCTGAACTGTGCATGCGCAGTGAGAAAAAAATTTGAAGAACTCATCACTCCCGGGCTGGAGAAAGCAGCCTGGGAACAAAAAGCGGGAGCAATGGCCCCCACAGACATCGCCCCACCCCCACAACATACCTGTCCCCCTTATCCACCCACCCCACCGCTACCCAGACAGATCGCGACCCTCTGCCCCTCTTCCCCCCCACCGATCACCCGCAGAGTGGCAATGGTGCCCCTGCCCCACGCCCCCCCCCCCCCCCACCAGAGATCCATCTGGCCTCCCTCCCCCC